>NC_053391.1:203666421-203966421 GCF_905171765.1 Bufo bufo | reverse complement strand
AGCTCTTTATCATTTTGCTCCTCTCATCCGCGGGAAGGCGGTGAGAGTCCGTTCGGACAGCACAACTGTGGTTGCTTATATCAACAGACAGGGAGGTACGAGGTCTCGACCTCTTCTCCAAGAAGTTGGTCTAATTCTCTCTTGAGCAGAGCTCAGTCTATCCCACCTTTCCGCGGTTCACATCAGGGGAGATCTCACCATAGTTGTGGATCGGCTCAGTGGGGTTCTGCCAGTTCCAGGCGAATGGTCACTGAACAGGGACATCTTCACCCAGATCACTCTACGTTGGGGCACTCCAGAGATCGACTTGATGGCGACCCGGTTGAACGCGAAGGTGGACAAGTTCTGCTCCCTCTACAAGGAGGACAACCCTGTGGCGATAGACGCCCTGTCCATACCATGGAGGTTCAGGCTGGCATACATATTCCCTCCACTTTCCATGATACCAAGGGTATTGACGAAAATCAAGCAAGACCAGACCCCGGTCATTGTAATAATACCATTAGTGTATCAGGACACAGGTCCCTGCCTAGATCTGAGGAAACTTAATCTGACAGCCTGGAGATTGACAGGTCCCTACTAGAAGCTAGAGGGCTTTCTGCGGAGGTCTTGAGAACTATTTCACACTCCCGTGCGGAGTCTACAAACAAGGTGTACTCAAGAATTCGCAAGATCTTTCTTCAGTGGTGTGCTGTTAAAGAGGTAGTACCCTCAGATCCTCCTCTTTCAGCTTTTTTACAATTCCTGCAGGACGGCCTGGACAAGGGTCTAAGCCCGTCTACTCTCAGAGTCTATACCAGTGCTCTTTCTGCCTTTCTAGGTAGACCATTATCTCAAGACCCCCTACTCAGGAGGTTCCTCAAGAGAGCTGAAAGAATCCTGAGACTATCCCTGGTTGGGATTTATCCGTTGTTCTAAAGGGGCTATCCTCTCCACCCTTTGAACCCCTGGAGAATGTAGACCTTAGATTCCTATCTTTAAAGGTCACATTACTAGATCTCCCTCCAAGAGAAGCCAAATCTTTTCTCTGTTACATAGGGAGAAATGCTCAGTGGTTTTCCTCCAGGAAACTGACTATAAACATGGCTGTTACCCGAATCTCTCCTACTCTAGATTCCCCTGCTGGTACCATTGTGGGGCCGGGGGCGCCGCCTCGAGGGGAGTTAGCATATGATTCCGTAGGGGGCTCCCTTTCCAATATAAATCCCATCTACAGGACCCAGATGGTAGATACCTCATTCTTAAGGGTAAAATAGGACAAACTATGTTTACATTTGTTAATGTCTATGCTCCTAACGAGTATCAGGTTAATTGGTTCTCCAGTACCCTGGCCTTAGTTGATACACATAGGGAAGGCCTCCTGGTCATAGCGGGAGACTTTAACCTCGCCTTCAACCCTCTCATTGACACTTCCTCGAAGAAATCCTCAGTCTCTACAAAAGCTCTTAGAGTGCTACATACTAAACTGTATAACATGGGTATGATAGACATATGGCGCTGCCTCAACCCTGAATTAGTGGATTACTCCTTCTATTCCCCACCTAATTCCTCATACAGCAGGATAAATTACATTTTAACCCCAAAAGAAAACCTACAGCATTGCTCCTTTGCTCAGATAGGAGACATCACACTTTCTGATCACTCCCCTATATATTGTACTATATGCCCAGAAGTCAAAAACAGTAGATATACAAACTGGAGACTTAATGAATCCCTGTTGGGTAATTCTAAACATAAATCGCAAATACTATCCTTCTTGGAAGAATATTTCAGATTAAACAATACCCCTGAGATATCCCCCCAGATACTCTGGGATGCCCACAAACCTTACATCAGAGGCAGATTGATCAGTCTCTGCTCTTATTTAAAGAAAGAGTCTGAAAAGAAACTAAATACTCTTCTGTCCAAAATCCACTCTGTGGAAAAAGCTCATAAACAGTCCCTACTCGCTCATCAATTAGCAGAACTCTCTTCTCTTAGAACACAACTCAAGAACTTATTAAACGAGCGTTCAGCTAAGTTCTTCCTGTCGGCCCAGCAAAAAACCTTCGCTCACGGAAACAAAGCATCAAAATACATGATGCGTAGAATAAAACAGAGAAGAGACTCCCGTTATGTCCAGAGCATTAAATCCCCCATAGGTACTCAGCTTTTCAAAGCAGAAGAAATAGCTGATCAATTTAAACAGTTTTATGAAACTTTATACAACCTCCCTCCTTCTGCTCTTCCAGACACCTCCCTAGATAGAGAAGCCAATATCAAATCTTTTTTAGACACCCTCAATCTCCCGTCCCTAACTGCTATACAGCAAGAATCCTTATCCAAGCCATTTACCTCCCTGGAGTTAACAGCTGCCATCAAATCTACCCCAAAAGGAAAGAGCCCTGGCCCTGATGGTCTTCCGATATCATACTATTTGGCCTTTGGAGACCTATTAATCCCCTTTATGCTCCCCATCTGTAATGGTGCTTTAGCCGGCCAACCTCTTTCCTCAGACATGACGAAAGCTACTATTACAATAATCCCTAAAGAGGGTAAAGATCTCACGTCTTGCTCCAATTACCGCCCCATATCCTTACTCAACGTTGATCTCAAGCTTATAGCTAAAATGCTTGCCACAAGACTGCAAAGCCTCCTCCCTCTCTTGATACATCCTGATCAAGTAGGGTTTGTTAAAGGTCGGGAGGGGAGGGATAACACCACTAAAATACTGAATGCCTTATTTTATGCTTCACATAAAGCTATCCCTCTGGTCATGATCGGCACGGATGCTGAAAAAGCATTTGATAGAATCGATTGGACATACATTAAACTGATCCTCTCGAAATTCCAGTTGCCTTTACAATACATAAATGCAGTGTTCTCTATGTATACAAGTTCTTCAGCATCCGTGTCGGTCAATGGACTCTTATCCTCTCACTTTACAATAAGAAATGGTACGAGGCAAGGCTGCCCGCTATCCCCCCTCATATTTGTCCTGGTTATGGAATCTCTCCTACAAATTCTTAGACAAGACAAGGAGATCAAAGGCTTGAGGGTCGGTTGTCAAGAATTTAAATTAGCGGCCTTCGCAGATGACTTATTGATCCTAACCACTAACCCCCATATTTCTATGCCCAGAATTCTGACAAAGCTCTCCCTATTCGGCTCACTATCTAACTTTAAAGTAAACCCCTCGAAATCTCAAATTATCCACATAGGTCTTTCTCCCTTGAGTCTTTCCTCCTTACGAGCAAACTCCCCCTTCAATTGGCAGACCCAATTATTAACATATTTAGGTATCAAGATTTCTCCCAAGTTGTTTGAACTATTTAATTTGAATTATAAACCTCTTCTAACATCTATACAAGCCCAAATAGACTCAATTGACTACCCATACCTTTCTTGGTTTGGCAGAAAAAACATCCTAATGTCCCTAATTATACCCAGACTTACTTACTTAATGCAAGTACTCCCTATAGAAATCCCTAAATCCTTCTTTGTTTCTCTAAATAAGCTCATTCGAAAATTTATTTGGAATGGTAAAAATTCCCGCATCTCATTTCTCACACTTACAAGGCCCAAAGCTAAAGGAGGTATCGGACTCCCAGACCCAGAGGCTTATATGAAAGCCATACAACTCTCTCGAGTGATTGATTGGATCAGAGATCCACCCCATAAATCTTGGCCCATAATAGAGAATGCTTTCCTGTCCTCTCCCATCAGAGCCCTCCTATTGGCCGATAAACTACCTTCCTCACTTAGTACCATTCCAAACCCTCTCATTCGCAACACATTAAAAGTATGGAAGGGTCTCTCACTTTGCTCCAAGAGTTTAAATCTGCCCTCCCATATTCTTCAGATAAGAGATGTTATTAATCTGGCTCCTAAAGACTTGAGAGATAGCTGTCCCCTGACTTTAAGATCTCTTGAAACTCCCATCTCCCAACTTCTAGACCCAAATGGGTGTATACTCTCTGACCCAGAAATCTGTAAAGTGCTGACCACACAGATCCATAACCCGGTCCTCATGCGCTTTATCAGAACCGAATCTCTTCTCCTTGCAAAAAAGACCCTCCCTTCCAACACTATACACTGGTTTGAAGAATTAATAAGCTGTAAGAAATATCCATCTTAAACCATCTCCATAATATATAAAAATTTGATATCCCCCCCTACAACACTCAAACCTGCAGTGATTGGTTTGTGGGAGAGAGATCTCCAGCGAACCCTGACTCCTCTAGAAATTACTAAAGCCTTAATTACCCCTCACAAGATCTCCAGATGCGTTCGTATCCAGGAGAATAGTTACAAGGTCCTTATGAGATGGTACAGAACCCCCGATATAACATGCCTTTATATACCTAATGCTACTGATGTATGTTGGCGCTGCTCCAAAACCAAAGGCTCGTTCTTTCACATCTGGTGGACATGTGAGCTAATTAATCCGTGGTGGCATAACATAATCAATCTAAGCAATCAGATTTGTCAGACTTCCTTCCCCTGCGCACCAGATTTAGCATTGTTATCCTTGGGTATGAAGGGAGTTAATTCATCTAAGTCCTCACTCTTCTCACTTTTGATAGCCGCTGCTAGACTCTTATTACCGACCCACTGGTTGTCTGCTGAAGTCCCTAACTTGGAACACTGGATAAATAGAGTAGACCAGATCTACAGAATGGAAGAAATCTCTCATTGGGAATCTCACACTAGACATAGGAACTTCTCTTAGATACCTCCCCCCATTTCAATGTTTCGGGGCCAGTACCTAAATTCTACTTCAAAGTCTCTCACGCATACATCATGTCAGTCTTATGTCAGTCTTACCTCAGTCTTACTTTAGTCAGATTTTAGTGCTATCTTAGTACCCTGTCACAAAGTTATACTAACTTATTGTTAGTGTTATTGTTCTTTTTTATCTGACACTTGCCTTTATGTGGCCATACAAGCCTCTCTTTACATTTATAATTGCAAAGTGTGTATATGACTGTTAGCCATGGATACTGTATATGTATATCATTACGCGCTATATAACAGTCAATGCTCTTTATTATGACTTTGAATGTAAAAATTGAAAAAACAATAAAAATTGTCAATATAAAAAAAAAAAAGGTCACATTCCTACTGGCCATAACATCGGCCAAAAGGATTGGAGAGTTACAGGCCTTGGCGGCCACTGAGCCTTATACCCTCTTTCTCCATGACTGTGTCCTGTTGAGATTTTTACCGACCTTAGCTCCCAAAGTTCCATCATTCGGTAACCAAAATCAGACCATCTCCTTGCCGGTCCTATGTCCCATTCCGTCATCTCCTGAAGAGGAAGACCTTCACTCTTTGGACATTTCCAGGAATCCCAGAATCTACCTGAACAGGACTGCGGACTTTAGAAAATCAGAGCACCTGCTGCTCTCCTTCTCGGTTAAAAACAAAGGTCTAAAGGCCTCCAAACCCTCTCTGAGTAGATGGGTAAAAGAGGCAATCCGGGAAGCTTTTCTAGCCCAGGGCTTGGCTCCTCCATCCTTTGTCACCGCCCACTCCACGAGGGCAATATCGACTTCCTTTGCGGAAAGAGGTTTAGTTCCGCTAGAACAGATTTGTGCTGCGGCTTCTTGGAGCTCCCACAGCACTTTCAAGAAACACTATCGCCTGGACTCTAGGCGCTCTGAGGGGGTGGCATTCAGACGCACCATTCTGTCTGCTGCCCTCTCATAATAAAAAATAAAAAAAAGAGGTATATTTGAGTACCTAGTAGGTGGGACCCTCCCAATTTGTCTGTGTTACTTGCTAGGTCCCCACTTGTGCTGCTGGTTAGGACGTAAGGGAAGCGTTAATTTTAACGTAAATTTGTTTTCCCTTAGTCCTAACAGCAGCACACAAATTTCCCACCCTTGTTTTGGTTCCTACTTGATAATAAAGCACTGTGAAGTGGGCAGTCTGCCCTTTATAGGGTGGGTTTTACTAATTATTAGAGAAGTCCCCCGACTTGTGCTGCTGTTAGGACTAAGGGAAAACAAATTTAGGTTAAAATTAACGCATATGCTTAATTGTGGTGAAAGGAGTACATTATAAACAACACATTTAAAGTGCCTTTATGTTCATCAGCTTTCCTTTGGTGGAGTCAAGAAGTCATGGTCAATACAGGACTTGTTAATTTTTATAAGAATCAACCTGTCAGCATTTTCAGTTGACAGGCAGATACGCTTATCTGTTATAATGCCACTAGCAGTACTAAATACCTGCTCAAACAAAAAGCTGGCGGCAGGGCAAGCCAGAACCTCCAAGGCGTAGAGCACCAGTTCGTGCCACATGTCCAGGTTGGACACCCAGTAGTTGTAAGGCACTGAGGGATCATTGAGAATGCTGACACGGTCTGCTATGTACTCCCTCACCATCTTCCAAAATGTTCCCCTCCTTGTGACACTAGGCCGCGCATCAGGGTGAGGGTGCTGGCGGGGTGTCATGAAACTGTCCCAGACTTTGGAGAGTGTTGCCCTGCCTCTGTTTGAACTGCTGTGTGTTCCGCTTGTCTCCCCTCCTCGGTTGGCTAAGGAACTACAGACTCTGCCGCCAGCGCTGTCAGTTGGAAATTTTTGGAGCAATTTTTCAACAAGGATCTTCTGTTATTGCAGCATTTTGCTCGTCCTCTCCACCACAGGAATGAGATGAAAAGTTATTTTTGAGGCAGGGGTCGAGAATGGTAAACAACCAGTAATCCGTGTTTTCTAAAATGCATGTAACGTGTGGGTCGTGGGAAAGGCAGCATAGCATGAAGTCAGCCATTTGTGCCAGAGTACCAACAGGAAAGACTTCGCTGTCGTCATCAGGAGGATCACTCTCAATCTTCTCATCCTCTTCCTCCTCTTCTGCCCACCCACGCTGAACAGATGGAATTAAACTTCCATGGGTACTACCCTCTTTAGCAGAGGCGTCTCCTGCTCCTCCTCCTCCTGTTCATCCTCCAATTCGCACTGAGAAGACGAAGGGGGGTCTGGCTACACCCTGTGTAATGTCTTCCCCCATTTCCACCTCTTCCACATGCAAAGTGTCGTCCTTAACTGTGAGCAGTGAGCATTTGAGTAGACACTGAAGTGGGATGGTTATGCTGATAATAGCGTTATCGCCGCTCACCATCTGTGTTGATTCCTCAAAGCTTCTTAAAACCTCACAGAGGACAGACATGCATGCCCACTCCTCGCTTGTGAATGGCGGAAGTTGCTTGGAAAGGCGACGACCATGTTGCAGCTGGTATTCCACTACTGCCCTCTGCTGCTCACAAAGCATGGACATGTGGAACTTCGAGTTCCAGCGCGTGCTCAAGTCGCACTACAGCCGGTGAGCTGGCAATTTCAAGCGCTGCTGCAGCGTTGACAGACCGGCTGATGCTGTCGATGACTTGCAGAAATGTGCACACACGTGGCACACCTTCACCATTAGCTCAGGAAAATTGGGGTAGGTTTTGAGAAACCGCTGAACTACAAGGATAAACACGTGGGCT
This sequence comes from Bufo bufo, assembly GCF_905171765.1. NCBI lineage: Eukaryota > Metazoa > Chordata > Amphibia > Anura > Bufonidae > Bufo > Bufo bufo. The sequence continues at coordinate 203,958,947 of NC_053391.1, read as the reverse complement.
AGCATGGGATGTGTGTGAGCTTGCCAAGCTCTAAAGCCGCCACCAAGTTACGGCCAATATCAGACACAACCATTCCTGGTTCTAGGTTGAGTAGCGAGAGCCACAGCTCAGTTTAGTCTCTTATCCCCTGCCACAGCTCTGTGGCGGTGTCCTGTTTGTCCCCTAAGCATATCAGCTTCAGCACGGCCTGTTGCTGCTTCCCCACTGCAGTGCTACACTGCTTCCATCTACCGACTGATGACTGACTGGTTCTGCACACAGATAAATCAGAGGTAGAAGTGGAGGAGGAGGAGAAGTGGGGGACTAAATGGCAACATTTCCAGGGCCAGCAATTTGGAAAGCTGCACATTTAGTGCTATGGCCTGTAGGTGAATGGCTGGGTATTTTCACTTGTGTTCAAAGGCCTGGGGTAATGACATTTGGACTCTGTGCTTGGACACGGAAGTGGAGGTGGTCACTTATGGTGCTTGCAAAGGTCCAGGTGCAGGGCAGAAGGCATCCGGGTCTGTGCCTTTGACAGGGTATTGGCCAGCACGTAAAATAGGGGAAAAGGAGGCAGTGGTTTGACCTGCAGACACAGATTGCGGACCAAGGCGTTCGTCCCTTGGCAAGGGAGATTTCTGCAAGGGGGTACTCCGATGAACAGTTGCGGACCTATTTGGTGTGGCCCGCCTTCTCCCTTTTGCCCCCCCACTGCCTCTTCCAGCCTGTTGTGGTGCTGATGATCCCTCCCCCTCTGTACTGCTCTTCTCGATCGGCTTTCCACCTTTCCAGGTTGGGTCAGTGACCTCCTTGTCCACCACCTCCTCTTCCACTTCCTCACTCTGATCATCCTCCTGATTTGTTGACCTAATCACAACCTCAGTGATTGACAACTGTGTCTCATCCTTTTCATCAACCTCTTGAGACAGTAATTGTGGTTGACTCATTGGCAACTGTGTCTCATCATCATCCATATCATTAAACACTAATTGCCATTCTCCACCGTCATGTTCTTGTGACTGTGCATGCTCAAGAGGTTGGGATCAGGGCACAATATTTCAAGTCCCTCTTGAAGCGTGCTTGGTGAGAGGGCCAAATCAAGTAATAGCAATGAAAAGAGGTCCTCGGAATATCCGAATGTGGGTTCACTTGTTTGGCCAGACTGTACATGGTAGGAGGAAGGAGGATCAGGGTGATGATTCTGTTAACCAGACTACTGGCTACTAAGACTGGACGGTGGAAGACGGGGTGGTGCTTAACCGACTGGAAGCATTATCTGCTGCAATCCAACCGACCACCTGGTCGCACTGGTCTGACTTCAAGAGTAGTGTCCTGCGCCGCCCTGCAAATTGTGACATAAAGCTAAGTATCGTGGATGATTGTTTTTCTTGTGCTCTGGCAGCAGGCACAGTTTCTCCGCGTCACATAAGTGACTGTCACATTTAAGCCAGAAATACATCTTTTTGCTTACTGGGGAGAAAAAACCCTCTAATATACTGCACATCTGGGATAAGACGTGCATAAGTGAGTGTCACATTTAGGCCGGAAATACGGCTTTTTGGTGACTGGGGTGAAAAGAAACTCTAATATACTGCACATATGGGATTAGACGTGCATAAGTGACTGTCACATTTAGGACAGAAATACAGCTTTTTGTTTACTGTGGTGAAAAAACCCGCTAATATACTGCACATCTGGGATTAGACAAGCATAAGTGACTGTCACATTTGGGCCAGAAATACAACTTTTTGGTTACTGGGGTGAAAAAACACTCTAATATACTGCACATCTGGGATTAGACAAGCATAAGTGACTGTCACATTTAGGCCAGAAAAAAAAAATTTTACTTACTGGGGTGAAAAAACCCTCTAATATACTGCACATCTGGGATAAGACGTGCATAAGTTAGTGTCACATTTAGGCTAGAAATATGGCTTTTTGGTTACTGGGGTGAAGAAAACCCCTAATATACTGAACATCTGGGATTAGACAAGCATAAGTGACTGTCACATTTAGGCCAGAAATACGTCTTTTTGGTTACTGGGGTGAAAAAACCCTCTAATATACTGTACATCTGGGATTACACATGCATAAGTGATTGTCACATTTAGGCCAGAAATACGGCTTTGGCATACTGTGGTAAAAAAAGCCTCAAATATATTGCATAACTGGGATTACACGTGCATAAGTGACTGTCTCATTTTGGCCAGAAAAACTGCTTTTTGGTTACTGGGGTGAAAAAACCCTCTAATATATTGCACATCTGGGATTACACATGCATAAGTGATTGTCACATTTAGGCCAGAAATACGGCTTTTTGGTTACTGGGGTGAAAAAACACTCTAATATACTGCACATCTGGGATTAGACAAGCATAAGTGATTTTCACATTTAGGCCAGAAATACGGCTTTTTGGTTACTGGGGTGAAAAAAACCTCTAATATACTGCACATCTGGGATTAGACAAGCATAAGTGACTGTCACATTTAGGCCAGAAATACAGCTTTTTGGTTACTGGGGTGAAAAAACCCTTAAATATACTGCACATCTGGGATTACACATGCATAAGTGATTGTCACATTTAGGTCAGAAATACGGCTTTGGCATACTGTGGTGAAAAAAGCCTCAAATATATTGCATAACTGGGATTAAATGTGTATAAATGCCTTTCACATTTTGGCCAGAAATACGGCTTTTTGGTTACTGGGGTGAAAAAACCCTCTAATATTCTGCAAATCTGGGATTAGACAAGCATAAGTGACTGTCACATTTATGCCAGAAATACGGCTTTTTGGTTACTGGGGTGAAAAAACCCTCTAACAACCACTTATGATTCCTGATGAGGACATGGGAATACCACCTCAGCACGTCTCTGATGATGACAAAACACAGGTGTCAAATGCTGCGTCTTTCTGCAGTGTGCAGACCGAAAAGGAGGTCAGGGAGGAAGACTGAGTGGAAGACGATGCAGGGGACGATGAGGTCCTAGACCCCACATGGAATAAAGGTCGTGCCACTGACTTTCAGAGTTCGGATGAAGAGGCAGTGGTGAGACCGAGCCAACAGCGTAGCTATAGCGAGAGCAGGGTGCAAAAGCAGAGCAGCCGTCGCCAAAACTGTTTGCCTGCTACTGGCCACCGTCACCAGGGACCGAGCACACCAAAGGCAGCTTCAAGGAGTTCCCTGGCATGGCACTTCTTCACACAATGTTTTGACGACAAGATCCGAGTGGTTTGCACGCTGTGCCATCAGAGCCTGAAGCGAGGCATTAACGTTCTGAACCTTAGCACAACCTGCATGACCAGGCATATACATGCGAGACACGGGCTGCAGTGGAGTAAGCATCTTCAAAACCAAGAAAGGGCTCAGGCCCCTCCTGCTCCCTCAGCCTCTTCCTCCGCTTCTGGAGGAACTTTGGCACCTGCCGCCCAGCAAACAGAGGATGTGCCACCAACAACACCACCTCCGTCACCAAGCATCTCCACCATGTCACACGGAAGCGTTCAGCTCTCCATCTCTCAAACCTTTGAGAGAAAGTGTAAATTCCCACCTAGCCACCCTCGATCCCTGACCCTGAATGCCAGCATTTCTAAACTGCTTACCTTTGAAATGCTGTCATTCAGGCTGGTGGAGACGGACAGCTTCAAACAGCTCATGTCGCTTGCTGTCCCACAGTACGTCGTTCCTAGCCGCCACTACTTCTCCAGGAGAGCTGTGCCCTCCCTGCACAACCAAGTATCGGATAAAATCAAGTGTGCACTGCGCAATGCCATCTGTGGTAAGGTCAACCTAACCACAGATACGTGGACCAGTAAGCACGGCCAGGGACGCTATATCTCCCTAATTGCACACTGGGTAAATGTAGTGGCGACTGGGCCCCAGGCAGAGAGCTGATTGGCACACGTCCTTCCGCTGCCAAGGATCGCAGGGCATCATTCTTTGCCTCCTGTTGCCTGCTCTTCCTACTCGGCTTCCTCCTCCTCTTCTACCACCTCCTCATCCGGTCAGCGACAGACCTTCACCACCAACTTCAGCACAGCCAGGGGTAAACGTCAGCAGGCCGTTCTGAAACTAATGTGTTTGGGGGACAGGCCCCATAACGCTCAGGAAATGTGGCGGGGTATAGAACAACAGACCGACGAGTGGTTGCTGCCAGTGAGCCTCAAGCCCGGCCTGGTGGTGTGCGATAATGGGCGAAATCTCGTTGCAGCTCTAGGACTAGCCAGTTTGACGCACATCCCTTGCCTGGCGCATGTGCTGAATTTGGTGGTGCAGAAATTCATTCACAACTACCCTGACATGTCTGAGCTGCTGCTTAAAGTGCGGGCCGTCTGTGCGTGCTTCCGGCGTTCTCATCCTGCCACCTGTCACGGCGGGCGTGCACTCAGTATAACAGATAACGCAACAACCAGGCTCTGGGCGAGAGACAGGGGAAGGGTCACCTCCTAGCTAATCCCTGACCTCTTTCCCTACCAATGCTCAGCCCACCTACAGACCTTGAAGGTAGATCTGAGATGTCCCCGTGCCTGGGCTGACAAAACCCTGAATTCCCTGAGATGGTGAAGTGGGAAATAGGAGCAGCCTGCTCGCACAGAACCTGGATGGGATAGATGACACAAAACAACCAACTAGAAACAGCACTTATCTTCCTGAGCTGGAACAGACAGCCAACCTTCCTTCCTAGCTTCCAAGACCACAATGATGAGTATAATCCGCTCAGGGCACTGGGCTGAGGAGCTATTTAAACTAATGACTCCACCCAATGCACCTGATGAGGGGCGGATACAGCACGACTCCAAAACAAACACTAAACTCGTGCTGCAATCCTGGCCGACCTTCGCACATCGTCAGAGTGGGGCATGACAGTACCCCCCCTTCTACGGGTGACCTCCGGACACCCTGGACCAACCTTATCCGGATGGGACCTATGAAAAGCCCTCACCAGTCGGCTGGCGTTGACATCCGACGCCGGAACCCACATCCTCTCCTCAGGACCGTATCCCCTCCAGTACACCAGGTACTGAAGGGAACCCCGAAGTACTCTCGAGTCGAGAATCCTGGAGATCTCAAACTCCAAGTTTCCCTCGACTAGAATAGGAGGAGGAGGCAATGGCGATGGTTCCACTGGTCTCACATATTTTTTTAGTAAAGACCTGTGGAACACATCATGGATCCTCCAAGTCTGCGGAAGATCCAGGCGAAACGCCACAGGATTGATCACCGCAGAAATTTTATATGGACCAATAAATCTTGGACCCAGTTTCCAAGATGGCACTCTCAATTTGATATTTTTAGTGGACAACCACACCAGATCACCCACACACAGGTCCGGACCAGTCATACGTCTCTTGTCAGCCATTCGTTTATACCTCTCACCCATCCTCTCCAAATTCCCTTGAATCCTCCGCCAGATAGAGGATAAGGCAGAAGAGAATCTCTCCTCCTCTGGCATCCCAGAGGAACCAGACCCAGAGAAGGTACCAAACTGGGGATGGAAACCGTATGCGCCAAAAAATGGCGACTTACCCGTGGACTTCTGTCTACGGTTATTCAACGCAAATTCTGCTAAAGACAAGAATGAGGACCAGTCCTCCTGATTCTCAGCCACAAAGCACCTCAAGTAGGTCTCCAGGTTTTGATTAGTACGCTCCGTCTGACCATTCGACTGCGGATGAAAAGCCGAAGAGAATGAAAGTTGAATGCCAAGCCGAGAGCAGAACGCCCTCCAAAACCTGGAGACAAACTGTGTGCCCCTATCAGAGACCACGTCCGAAGGAATACCATGCAATTTCACAATATTATCCACAAAAATCTGCGCAAGAGTCTTAGCGTTAGGCAGATTAGTAAGTGGTATAAAGTGAGCCATCTTACTGAAACGGTCAACCACCACCAAAATCACTGTTCTCCCGGAGGAACTCGGCAGATCCGTAATAAAGTCCATAGACAAATGCGTCCAAGGACGAGATGGAATAGACAATGGAAGAAGTGAACCAGGCGGTCGAGTATGAGCAACCTTTGACCGAGCGCAGGTTTCACAAGCTGTCACGTAATTCTCAATGCTCTTACATAACCCTGACCACCAGAACCTCCGGGATACTAGATCACAGGTGGACTTACCACCAGGATGTCCAGCGAGAACAGTATCGTGATGTTCCTTGAACACCTTGTATCGTAGGCCCTCAGGAACAAACAACCTCCCTGAGGGACAAGAACCAGGAGCCCCCTCCTGGGCTCCCAACACCTCCATCTCCAATTCAGGGTACAGAGCGGAGACCACCACCACATCCGCCAAAATCAGCACCGGATCTTCTGAATCACCTCCCCCAGGAAAGCTGCGAGACAAGGCATCTGCCTTGACGTTCTTGACCCCTGGGCGAAAGGTAACCACGAAATTGAACCTGGTAAAAAACAGTGACCATCTGGCCTGCCTAGGGTTCAGACGCTTGGCAGATTGCAGGTAAGCCAAATTCTTATGGTCAGTATACACTGTAACGGGGTGAGACGCCCCCTCCAACCAGTGGCGCCATTCCTCAAAGGCCAACTTGATAGCCAACAACTCTCTATCTCCAACATCATAATTCCTCTCGGCAACTGAGAGCTTCTTAGAGAAGAAGGCACACGGGACCCACTTGCCAGGAGATGAACCCTGTGACAGCACCGCCCCAACCCCCACCTCTGATGCATCAACCTCCACTACGAATAGTTGAGACACATCCGGCTGCACCAGAATGGGAGCGGACGCAAAACGCACTTCAACAGCCGAAAAGGCCTGCAATGCCTCATCCAACCAGACAGAGACATCGGCGCCCTTCTTGGTTATATCAGTAAGAGGTTTTACTAGGGTAGAATAATTCGAAATAAATTTCCTATAATAATTTGTAAACCCCAAGAACCGCATCAAAGATTTCTGATTCTCTGGTCGGTCCCACTCCAGAACCGCCCGGACCTTTTTCGGGGTCCATGCGAAAACCGGAATCAGAAAGCATGTATCCCAAGAACAGAAGCTCTTGCACCGCAAACAAACATTTCTCCAATTTGGCATATAACTTATTCTCCCGAAGGATCGTCAAAACCTGTCTCACATGATCCTGATGGGTCTTCAGATCAGGAGAATAAATTAAAATGTCATCCAGGTAAACTACTACGAACCTCCCCACCAAGTGATGAAAAATGTCATTGACGAATCGCTGAAATACTGCTGGCGCGTTCGTCAACCCAAAAGGCATCACCAGGTTCTCAAAATGACCCTCGTGCGTATTGAAGGCCGTTTTCCACTCATCCCCCTCCTTGATCCTGATCAGATTGTAGGCTCCTCTCAAATCCAACTTGGAGAACACCTTGGCTCCAACAATCTGATCCAAATGATCAGAGATCAAGGGCAGGGGATATGGATCCCGGACTGTAATACAGTTCAATTCCCGGAAATCCAAACACGGTCTCAGTGATCCATCTTTTTTCTTCACAAAGAACAAACCTACTGCCACCGGAGACTTAGATGGTCTAATATGACCCTTTGCCAAACTCTCTGCGACATACTTTCGCATGACCTCTCTTTCGGGTTGAGAGAGGTTGTAAAGCCGAGACTTTGGCAACTTAGCGCCAGGAATGAGATTAACTGGACAATCATAGTCCCGATGAGGGGGCAATTCCTGAGCTCCACCCTCCGAAAATACATCCGCAAAATCCGAGAGAAACGGAGGTAGAGCTGTAATGGACATACCAGAGATAGATGTGCCAAGACAATTATCCGAACAAAACGCGCTCCAACCAATGATTTGTTTCGCTTGCCAGTCTATAATTGGGTTATGTCTAGTCAACCATGGCAACCCTAAAAATATAGGAGCTGGCAAATCCTTCATGACAAAACAAGAAATAATTTCAGCATGTGAATCAACCACCCTTAAGTGAATACCATGAACAATGTGAGTAAGGCTCCTTTGAGAGAGAGGGTTAGAATCAATTGCAAAAACACAAATCTCGTTCTCTAATGTGCAAGTACTTAGTCCCAGGCCTTGAAGAAAAAGAAAGTCAATTAGGTTTACCCCAGCACCACAATCAAGGAATATATCAACAAACAAATTTTTTGACTCTAGCGCCACCATAGCTGAAAGGAGAAAACGGGAACTGCAGGGAGCTTGCATAACTGTCTGCTCCACCACACCATTCATACAACCAAGTGTGAGGGAAGTTTTTTTTTCTTTTTTCTTTTTCTCTTCCACCTGTGATTTAACATGAGGACAAGAAAAAATAAAATGACCCCTCTTTCCACAAAAGTAACATAGATTCTGCACTTTTCTAAAGTCTCTACTATCAGAATGGCAAGATATCTGACCAAACTGCATGGGTTCCTCCCCTACCCCAGAGTTATAAGTAATATCACCCTGGGCAGTAGAAGAAACAAAACCACACACAGGAGGAATCCCCTGCACGGAGGGACCCTTACACCTCTCTCGGATACGTCTATCCAACCGTATAGCCAAAGACATTGCATTCTCCAAAGTATCTGGGTATTCATGAAAAGCTAGGGCATCCTTCAACCTTTCAGATAACCCCTGACAAAACTGACTATGTAACGCGGGGTCATTCCACCCCGACTCAGTAGCCCACCTCCTAAACTCTGTACAGTAACCCTCTGCAGTATGTTCACCCTGCAGTAAGTTACGCAATTTCGATTCTGCCATCGAGACCCGGTCTGGGTCATCGTAAATCAATCCCAGGGCTTGGAAAAATTCCTACACTGACCGGAGAGCCAGAGAACCGGGCGGCAGAGAAAAAGCCCAGGATTGCGCGTCCCCTTTAAGCAGAGACATGATAATACCAACCCTCTGATCCTCATTACCTGACGAAAATGGACGCAGTCGAAACTACAATTTGCATGACTCTTTAAAGCGGAAAAAATCATCTGTACCCCCTGTAAATCTCTCGAGAAGAGCGACTTTAGGCTCCCCACCAATTTGACCTGTACCTGATGCCAGAAACCTCTGACACTGTGTGACTGAACTACGCAGATCCGCAACCTCTAGGGATAAACCATGCATGCGGTCACTCAGTGCATCAATTGACGCCATCACAAAAGCGCTGAGTGATGGTAGTCACAGTATGGCGGATTATAATGTCACGGCGGGCGTGCACTCAGTATAACAGATAACGCAACAACCAGGCTCTGGGCGAGAGACAGGGGAAGGGTCACCTCCTAGCTAATCCCTGACCTCTTTCCCTACCAATGCTCAGCCCACCTACAGACCTTGAAGGTAGATCTGAGATGTCCCCGTGCCTGGGCTGACAAAACCCTGAATTCCCTGAGATGGTGAAGTGGGAAATAGGAGCAGCCTGCTCGCACAGAACCTGGATGGGATAGATGACACAAAACAACCAACTAGAAACAGCACTTATCTTCCTGAGCTGGAACAGACAGCCAACCTTCCTTCCTAGCTTCCAAGACCACAATGATGAGTATAATCCGCTCAGGGCACTGGGCTGAGGAGCTATTTAAACTAATGACTCCACCCAAGGCACCTGATGAGGGGCGGATCCAGCACGACTCCAAAACAAACACTAAACTCGTGCTGCAATCCTGGCCGACCTTCGCACATCGTCAGAGTGGGGCATGACACCACCGCTCGGCTGTCTGCTCTACAGCGTAACTTCGGCCTTCCCGCTCACCGCCTCATATGCGACGTGCCCACCAGGTGGAACTCCACCTTGTACATGCTGGAGAGACTGTGCGAGCAGAAGCAGGCCATAGTGGAGTTTCAGCTGCAGCACGCACAGGTGAGTCGCACTGCGGAACAGCACCACTTCACCACCAATGACTGGGCCTCCATGCGAGACCTGTGTGCCCTGTTGCGCTGTTTTGAGTACTCCACCAACATGGCCAGTGGCGATGACGCCGTTATCAGCGTTACAATACCACATCTCTAACACTTTCAGGCCAGTCTTTTAGAAGTGGCTCAGCAAGAGGATTTTTGCAACAGCAGAGGCCAGGTACAAATTTGGCCAGCCAGGGCCCACTACTGGAGGACAAGGAGGAGGAGGATAAGGAGGAGGAAGAGGATGGGGATGAAGCATGTTCACAGCGGGGTGGCATCCAACGCAGCTCGGGCCCATCACTGGTGCGTGGCTGGGGGGATACAGAGGATGCAGACGATACGCCTCCCACAGAGGACAGCCTACCTCTGGGCAGCCTGGCACACATGAGTGACTACATGCTGCAGTGCCTGTGCAACGACTGCAGAGTTGCCCACATTTTAATGTGTGCTGACTACTGGATGGCCACCCTGCTGGATCCCCGTTACAAAGACAATGTGCCGTCCTTAATTCCCTCACTGGAGCGTGATCGGAAGATGCGCGACTACAGGCGCATGCTGGTAGACGCGCTCCTGAGAGCATTCCCGACTGACGCCGGGGGACAAGTGGAAGCACAAGGCGAAGTCAGGGGAGGAGGAAGAGGTCGCCAACGCAGCTGTGTCAACGCCAGCACCTCAGAAGGCAGGGTTAACATGGCCAACATGTGGAAAAGCTTTGTCACCTCGCCGCAACAACCGGCCCCAACTGCTGATATGGAGCGTGTTAGCAGGAGGCAGCATTTGAACAACATGGTGGAACAGTACCTGTGTACACGACTACACGTACTGACTGATGGTTCTGCCCCACTCAACTTCTGGGTCTCCAAATTGTCCACATGGCCAGAGCTTGCCCTGTATGCCTTGGAGGTGGTGGCCTGCCCTACAGCCAGTGTACTCTCTGAACGTGCATGGCAGGAGGCGTCATTACAGACAGACACAGCTGCCTGTCCACAGCCAATGTGTACAAGCTCACATTCATTAAAATGAACCAGGCTTGGATCCCACAAGACTTGTCTGTACCTTGTGCAGAATAGACATGTATACCACCATCAAACATACATTCTTGTACTCAAGTCAAGTGCAATGATTCTTTGTTTTCTTTTTTTTTTTATTTGTCCCAATATTTTGGGGGCTACCTACCCCAATAAAAAAAAAAAAAACATTGTTGGCTACCTGTTCCTCCTCCATTGCTGCCTCCACCTACACCACCACATTCACCGCCTCCTCAACCTACGACTCAATATCCACCTCCTTCTCTGAGTTGCAGGTTAATAATTTGAAATTTTTGTTATTTTATTTCATTTTAAGTTATTTCCCTACCCACATTTGTTTGCAGAGCAGTTGCCATGCTCTTAAGCACATTTTACTGCCCTTTAAATCCCTCTAGCCTTTTCAAAGACTATTTATAGCCATTTTAATTCAAAAAAGTGCCAATTTTAGTGCCCTAAATTGAAAAAAATCTTATTTTCAATTGTCGGGTGACATTTTACCATTTTTGGCGTATACAAACCCCCTGCTGTGCCTGGGTGACAGGGGCCTAAATCTCTCAAAATCCTCTGTTCTATTGCTGGGTGACATGAACCCCCTTTTGCCGTGAATGAACCGTGCTGTGCCTGGGTGACAGGGGCCTAAATCTCTCAAAATCCTCTGTTGTATTGCTGGGTGACATGAACCCCCTTTTGCCGTGAATGAACCCCTGCTCTGCATTGCTGACAGAGGCCTAAATTTCTCAAAATCCTCTGTTCTATTGCTGAGTGACTTGAACCCCCTTTTGCCATGAATGATCCCCTGCTCTGCATTGCTGAGAGGGGCCAAAATCTCTCAAAATCCTCTGTTCTATTGCTGGGTGACATGATACTCCTTTTGCCGTAAATGAACCCCTGCTGTGCCTGGGTGACAGGGGACTAAATCTCTCAAAAGCCTCTGTTCTATTGCTGGGTGACATGAACCCCCTTTTGCCATGAATGATCCCCTGCTCTGCATTGCTGACAGGGGCCAAAATCTCTCAAAATCCACTGTTTTATTGCTGGGTGACATGAACCCCTTTTGCCGTGAATGAACCCCTGCTCTGCATTGCTGACACGGAACTAAATTTAGTGAAAACATCTGATACTGATCGGAAGATGCCCGACTACAAGCGCACACTGATGATAGCATTCCCACCTGACAGCGGGGGCACAGTGGAAGCACAAGGCGAAGGCAGAGAAGGAGGAAGAGGTCACCACCAGCACCTGAGAAGGCATGGTTAGCATGGCCAAAATGTGGAAAAGCTTTGTCAGCCTTGGAGGTGCTGACCTGCCCTGCAGCCAGTGTATCGTGTGAACGTGTGTTTAGTATGGCAGAGAGCATTATCAAAGGTCGCAGCCAATGTGGACAAGCTTACATTTATTAAAATAAACTAGGAATGGATCCCACAGGACTTGTCCGTACCTTGTGCAGAATAGTCATTTATACCAGCCTCAACCATCCATTCTTGTACTCAAGTGCACTTATTTTTTGTTTTATTTTGTTATATGTCCCAATATTTTGGGGGATACCCCAATTTAAAAATAAAAACTAACACAACTCAGTGTTGGCTACCTATTCCTGCTTCACCGCCGCTTCCACCTACACCACCACAAAAACCTACACCGCCACATCCACCCATCCACCGCCTCCTCAATTTCCTACTCCTAGATCCAGATATTTTTTTTTTATTTTTCAGCATTTTATGTTATTTTACGTCATTTCCCTATCCACATTTGTTTGCAGAACAGTTGTCATGCTCTTAAGCACATTTTGATGCCTTTTGCAGCCCTCTAGCCCTTTCCAGGACTATTTTAGAGCCATTTTAGTGCCCAAAAGTTCGGGTCCCCATTGACTTCAATGGGGTTCGGGTTCGGGGTCAAGTTCGGGTCAAGTTCGGGTCCCGATCCCGAACTTCTTTTTTCAAGTTCGGCCGAACCTGCCGAACCTGAACATTCAGGTATCCGCTTAACTCTACTTCTGTTCAGTTTTTACAAGGAAAAGGACCTCAGTTAGGAAGGAAGACTAATGAATCTTTGGATGCATGTGTCTTACAGAGGAAGAGATTCTAAGTCAGCTGTCTAAAATTATTTATTTAACCAATCACTGGTAACAGGAGTTCTCCAAGAAGATTGGAAATTAGCAAATGTTGTGCCCATTAGCAAGAAAGGTAGTAGGGAGGAATTGGGCAACTATAGGCCAGTAAGGCTGACATCAATAGTGGGGAAATTAACGGAAACCATACTTAAGGAGAGGATTGTGGAACATCTAAAATCCCATGGATTAAAAGATGAAAAACAGTATGGGTTTAACTTCGGGGAGATCATGTCAAACTAATCTTATTGATTTTTTTGATTGGGTGACTGAAATAATAGATGGCGGAGGTGCAGTAGAATCGCTTATCTAGACTTTAGTAAGGCTTTTGATACTGTCCCACATAGAAGGCTTATCAATAAATTGCAGTCATTGTGCTTGGACTCCCATATTGTTAAATGGATTAGGCAGTGGCTGAGGGACAGACAACAGAGGGTTGTAGTTAATGGAGTATATTCAGACCATGGTCTTGTTACCAGTGGGGTACTGTCATGAGGGTGTCAAGACCCACGCCTCTCAGTGTCAGCGGTGCGGACTAGCGATCCCACCGGCCCGTTCACTATCTAGGGCTCATTCTAGGGAAAGCCAGGGTTTAGGCACGTGATCGCCGCACGGGTGAGGAACCCTTCTAGGGACGTCAGGGCAGTCAGGTGCCAGCCGCAAGGTGAGTCAGGGGTTACCACCTTTTCCTCTCCCTTTGGCAGGGCTTTCCCTTTTCCATCCCTGTGCGTGACGCCGGTCATTACAGGTACCTCAGGGATCTGTTCTGGGACCCATATTGATTAATATCTTTATCAGCGAAATTGCAGAAGGCCTCAATGGTAAGGTGTGTCTTTTTGCTGATGACACAAAGATTTGTAACAGAGTTGATGTTCCTGGAGGGATACACCAAATGAAAAAGGATTTAGGAAAACTAGAGGAATGGTCAAAAATCTGGCAACTAAAATTTAATGTTGATAAGTGCAAGATAATGCACCTGCGGCATAAAAACCCAAGAGCAGAATATAAAATAAGTGATACAGTCCTAACCTCAGTTCTGTAACTGAGGAAAGGGATTTAGGGGTCATTATTTCAGAAGACTTAAAGGTAGGCAGACAATGTCATAGAGCAGCAGGAAATGCTAGCAGAATGCTTGGGTGTATAGGGAGAGGCATTACCAGTAGAAAGAGGGAGGTGCTCATGCCGCTCTACAGAGCACTAGTGAGACCTCATTTTGAGACCATATCTCCAGAAGGATATTGATACTTTGGAGAGAGTTCAGAGAAGAGCTACTAAACTAGTACATGGATTGCAGGATAAAACTTACCAGGAAAGATTAAAGGACCTTAAGATGTATAGCGTGGAAGAAAGACGAGACAGAGGGGATATGATAAAAACTTTTAAATACATAAAGGGAATCAACAAGGTAAAAGAGGAGAGAATATTAAAAAGAAGAAAAACTGCTACAAGAGGACATAGTTTTAAATTAGAGGGGCAAAGGTTTAAAAGTATTACTTTACTGAGAGAGTAGTGGATGCATGGAATAGCCTTCCTGCAGAAGTGGTAGCTGCAAATACAGTGAAGGAGTTTAAGCATGCATGGGATAGGCATAAGGCAATCCTTCATATAAGATAGGGCCAAGGGCTATTCATAGTATTCAGTATATTGGGCAGACTAGATGGGCCAAATGGTTCTTATCTGCCGACACATTCTATGTTTCTATGCTTCTATGGGCTAGGGACTTACTTGGGCCTTTTTTATATACGGTAAGGTTCCGGACTGGGTCGCTCTTATCATGGCGGGTGGTCTGTGGTTAGGCTATTAGGGCCAGAATAGCACCCCCTGTAGGGCAATATCAGGGACAGTTCTTTGCCCACCCTGTCCTTCAATACCACATCATCTAGTCCAGGGATAGATGTTTTTTGCTTTCCCTCCGGGATTCATGGATGTGCACTGGAACCCCCCAGATTGTGGTAGGATATATGGTTTCTGATTTGGTGCCGCCGAGCATCTGATTTAGTGCCGCCGAGCACTTGTTATTGCCTACCACATCTATGCTTTTTGCTTAACTTTAATAATTTAATTTATTTTCCATTCACACGTCCGCAAAATGGGTCCGCATCCGTTCTGCAATTTTGCGGAACGGGTGCAGACCCATTCATTTTCAATGGGGCCGGAATGTGCTGTCCGCATCAAAATTAGGCATTTTCAATTATAGTGCTGGCGATGTGCGGTCCACAAATTGCGGAATGCACATTGCCGTTGTCCGTGTTTTGCGAATCCGCAAAACACTTACTGACTTCTGAATGGACCCTCATAGTAACATTATTAAAGGTTACGTTTTATCTTTATGTATATTCTAATGGATTGCCTTCCTTGTAAAATGTTATAATATACTTTCTATGTTAGAAAGTATATTATAGTACATTTTTATTGTGCGGCAGTTGTGCGCGGTTCTGCTGCGATACTGCAGGTATATAGAGGGACAAGCGTTATTGGAACAAATAATTTCTACTGGTGTGATATACCAGTCGTCCCCCAAAAAAACTGATTGAAGCGGGGTGTTATATAACAATATACTTTCTTTATACTGCATTTGGGTACTGTATAGTGCATTTGCGCATGCGCATACGCGAAAATTATATTCCCGATATTTTGCGTTAAAAAAAATTATGAATGGAGATCGCAAATTCGAATAATACATCTGGTATGTCACGGTCCATGTTGTGAGACAATTTGTGCACTTCTAGTAATTATTTCTTGGCTGCAAATATGAGCTGAAGGTTTTTCAGGTTCGCTTTCCATTAAAATAAATGGGACCCGCTGCGAACTTGCGGTTCGCTAACATTTCATTGCGTTTGCGCGATCGCGTTCGCGAACCGTCCCGGCAGATGTTCGTCCATCACTAGTCACTGATACTTTAGCGACGCGCACACTTTAAACAGGAGATGTGGCGTGGATAATTTAACTGTCCGCAGGGGACGCCATCTTCGGAAAAAGTGCAGTGGATGTCTTTTACTGTCCACAGCGAACATTGTTTAAGGAAAAAAGTACACTAGATGTCGCTGATATTTTAGGGATGCACACACTTTAAGCAGGAGATGTGGCGTGGATAATTTAACTGTCCGCAGCGGACACGGTGTACAGAAAAAAGTGCACTGGATGTCACTGATATTTCAGGTATGCGCACACTTTAAACAGGAGATGTGGAGCAGAAAATTTAACTGTCCGCAGCAGACACCATCTACAGAAAAAGTGCACTGGATGTCACTGATATTTTAGGGATGCGCACACTTTAAACAGGAGATGTGGCACGGATAATTTAACTGTCCGCAGTGGACACCGTCTATGGAAAAAGTGCACTGGATGTCACTGATATTTTAGGGATGTGCACATTTTAAACAGGAGATGTGGCAAGGATAATTTAACTGTCCGCAGCAGACACCGTCTTTGGATTAAGTGCACTGGATGTCACTGATATTTTAGGAATGCGCACACTTTAAACAGGAGATGCGGCGCGGATATTTTAACTGTCCGCAGCGGACACCGCCTAAGGAAAATCTGCACTAGATGTCACTGATATTTTAGGTATGCGCACAATTTAAACAGAAGATGTGGCACAGATAATTTAACTGTCCGCAGCGTATACCATCTAAGGAAAAAGGTACACTGGATGTCATTGACATTTTAGAGATGTGCACACTTAAAACAGGAAAATTCACTGGATGTCATTTATATTTTAGGGATGCGCACACTTTACACAGGAGATAGGGCGCAAATAATTTAACTGTCCGCAGCGGTCTATTGCACGGTATTTAGTGCATGATGCGCTAAAAATATGTATTGCTGCTGTCCCACACAATAGTCCTTAAAAGGACTTGTGGGTCTCTGAAAAGCTTCCAATTACACTCCCTACACTGTCTATCCATTTCTATGCACAGCTCTCCTTAATACAGCAATTTAGCACAGGTTGCTTAATACAGGAATATAGCACCCGATGAGGCGTTCCGGCCAGCCAATTACTGTAATGCCAGTAGCCAACATGGCTACTGGCATTACAGTGAGGGCAGCACTTACCTTCACATTTATTGGCTGCGTAGCAGCCAAGAAATGTGCGGGGAGGAGACTCAAGCATGTCGATCAAGCACATGCGGTACTCGGCCGAGTACCGCCATGTGCTGAGCATCGAGATGCTTGAGCCGAACAGGTGTTCGGCCGAGCATGATCGATCATCACTAGTCATCGTTATTATAGTCTCGGAAAACCCTGTTTACCAAAAATATGGAACTGTGCCCAGTAAGGAGACACAGCACCCTTTCAATCAGTTGTTTATAGGGGGTGCTGAGAATTGGACCACCGCTAATTTGATATTTATGGTCTATTCTAAGAATAGGCCCTCATTTGTGGGACTAGAACACCACTTTAAGGAGGGAAGAGAGAGCAACATTTAGAATAAACTGGAGAGGTGCCATGTTGTTTCTTGGTTGATTTCAGAAAATATCAAACTAGGAAATGATTGTAAGAAAGTAAAATTAGTGAATTCATTCATTTTTGTATTTTTTCAATTGTATTGCAGTGAAAAAAATACAATATATCAAACAAAATTACTACTTACTGGATAGAATAAGAGCATATACCACATTTATATTTAGTGTAAGTAAACCTATTAAGTATATACTGTCTGCAAAATCGAGTTTTGTTGATGTCATATAGGTGGAACAATTAATATATGGTATTCAAGTGCGTGATATACATTAGTGGTGAACATAAGTACACAGCTTTAAGGCCTCTTTCAGACGGGCATTGCGGGAAAATGTACGGGTGCGTTGCAGGAACACCCGCGATTTTTCCGCGCGAGTGCAAAACATTGTAATGCGTTTTGCACTTGCGTGAGAAAAATCACGCATGTTTGGTACCCAAACCGAAATTCTTCACAGAAGTTCGGGCTTGGGATCGGGGTTGTGTAGATTGTATTATTTTCCATTATAACATGGTTATAAGGGAAAATAATAGCATTCTGAATACAGAATGCTTAGTAGGTGATAAATTGAGGGTTAAAAAAAATAATAAAAATTAACTCACCTTCTCCTCTTGTTCGCGTAGTTCCCGGTCTCTTCTTTACTTCTTTAATGATGAGCTATGGGCTAAAGGACCTTTGGTGACGTCAGATCACATGCTCCAATCACATGGTCCATCACCGTGGTGATGGACCATGTGATTGGAGCATGTGATCTGACGTCACCACAGGTCCTAGCCGGTAGTTCATCTTTTAAGAAGTAAAGAAGAGACCGGGAACTACGCGAACAAGAGGAGAAGGTAAGTTAATTTTTTTTTTTTTTTTTTAACCCTCAATTGATCACCTACTAAGCATTCTGTATTCAGAATGCTATTATTTTCCCTTATAACCATGTTATAAGGGAAAATAATACAGTGAATAGACTGTCACCTAGCAACCATGCGTGAAAATCGCACCGCATCCGCACTTGCTTGCGGATGCTTGCGATTTTCACGCAACCCCATTCACTGCTATGGGGCCTGCGTTGTGTGAAAAACACAGAATATAGAGCATGCTGCGATTTTCACGCAACGCACAAGTGATGCGTGAAAATCACCGCTCATGTGAACAACCCCATAGAAATTAATGGGTCGATATTCAGTGCGGGTGCAATGCATTCAACTCACGCATCGCATCCGCGCAGAATACTCGCCCGTGTGAAAGGGGCCTAAAGGGAGTCTGTCACCACAATTTGCCCTTATAGACCACTTGCATAGCACTGTAGCATAACTATAGATCAGTCAAATGGTACCTTTGTCTTTTTGTTTGGATGTTCACCAGGGCAAAAACTGAGTTTTATTCATATGTAAATGAGGGCTCGCAAGTGCCCAGGGGTGGCGTTCGGGCTGTAAGTGCCCAGGCCGCTCTGCCTTCTTCTCACATAACCCCTCCCCAGCCTGTTGCTTGGCCCGCCCTGTAAGCCTCTTACGTCATCCAGTGTACTGGCTGATATCCCGCCGGCGCATGCCCACTGTGATGACCATTGTGGGCAGCAGCATCATTCCATGCAATGCGCATGCGCGGGCGGGATATCGGCCAGTACACTGGATGACGTAAGAGGCTTACAGGGCGGGCCAAGCAACAGGCTGGGGAGGTGTTATGTGAGAAGAAGGCAGAGCGGCCTGGGCACTTACAGCCCGAACGCCGCCCCTGGGCACTTTGCGAGCCCTCATTTACATATGAATAAAACTCTGTTTTTGCTCCTGGTGAACATCCAAACAAAAAGACAAAGGTACCATTTGACTGATCTATAGTTATGCTATAGTGCTATGTAAGTGGTCTATAAGGGCAAATTGTGGTGACACACTCCCTTTAACCACCTCAGCCCCGCTAGCTTAAACACCCTTAATGACCAGACCACTTTTTACACTTCTGCACTACTTTAACCGTTTATTGCTCGGTCATGCAACTTACCACCCAAATGAATTTTACCTCCTTTTCTTCTCACTAATAGAGCTTTCATTTGGTGGTATTTCATTGCTGCTGACATTTTTACTTTTTTTGTTATTAATCGAAATTCAACGATTTTTTTTGCAAAAAAATGACATTTTTCACTTTCAGTTGTAAAATTTTGCAAAAAAAAACGACATCCATATATAAATTTTTCTCAAAAGTTATTGTTCTACATGTCTTTGATAAAAAAAAAATGTTTGGGTAAAAAAAAATGGTTTGGGTAAAAGTTATAGCGTTTACAAACTATGGTACAAAAATGTGAATTTCTGCTTTTTGAAGCAGCTCTGACTTTCTGAACACCTGTCATGTTTCCTGAGGTTCTACAATGGCCAGACAGTACAAACACCCCACAAATGACCCCATTTCGGAAAGTAGACACCCTAAGGTATTCGCTGATGGGCATAGTGAGTTCATAGAACTTTTTATTTTTTGTCACAAGTTAGCGGAAAATGATGATTTTATATATATTTTTTTCTTACAAAGTCTCATATTCCACTAAATTGTGACAAAAAATAAAAACTTATATGAACTCACTATGCCCATCAGCGAATACCTTGGGGTGTCTTCTTTCCAAAATGGGGTCACTTGTGGGGTAGTTATACTGCCCTGGCATTTTAGGGGCCCAAATGCGTGAGAAGTACTTTGAAATCAAAATGTGTAAAAAATGGCCGGTGAAATCCGAAAGGTGCTCTTTGGAATGTGGCCCCCTTTGCCCACCTAGGCTGCAAAAAATTGTCACACATGTGGTATCTCCGTACTCAGCAGAAGTTGGGCAATGTGTTTTGGGGTGTCATTTTACATATACCCATGCTGGGTAAAAGAAATATCTTGGCAAAAGACAACTTTTCCCATTTTTTTATACAAAGTTGGCATTTGACCAAGATATTTATCTCACCCAGCATGGGTATATGTAAAAAGACACCCCAAAACACATTGCCCAACTACTCCTGAGTACGGCGATACCAGATGTGTGACACTTTTTTGCAGCCTAGGTGGGCAAAGGGGCCCACATTCCAAAGAGCACCTTTCGGATTTCACCGGCCATTTTTTACAGATTTTGATTTCAAACTACTTACCACACATTAGGGCCCCTAGAATACCAGGGCAGTATAACTACCCCACAAGTGACCCCATTTTGGAAAGAAGACACCCCAAGGTATTCGCTGATGGGTATAGTGAGTTCATGGAAGTTTTTATTTTTTGTCACAAGTTAGTGGAATATGAGACTTTGTAAGAAAAAACAAACAAACAAAAAAATCATCATTTTCCGCTAACTTGTGACAAAAAATAATAAATTCTAGGAACTCGCCATGCCCCTCACGGAATACCTTGGGGTGTCTTCTTTCCAAAATGGGGTCACTTGTGGGGTAGTTATACTGCCCTGGCATTCTAGGGGCCCTAATGTGTGGTAAGTAGGTAAATGACCTGTGAAATCCGAAAGGTGCTCTTTGGAATGTGGGCCCCTTTGCCCACCTAGGCTGCAAAAAAGTGTCACACATGTGGTATCGCCGTATTCAGGAGAAGTTGGGCAATGTGTTTTGGGGTGTCTTTTTACATATACTCATGCTGGGTGAGAGAAATATCTCGGCAAAAGACAACTTTTCCCATTTTTTATACAAAGTTGGCATTTGACCAAGATATTTATCTCACCCAGCATGGGTATATGTAAAATGACACCCCAAAACACATTGCCGAACTTCTCCTGAGTACGGTGATACCAGATGTGTGACACTTTTTTGCGGCCTAGATGCGCAAAGGGGCCCACATTCCTTTTATGAGGGCATTTTTAGACATTTGGATCCCAGACTTCTTCTCACGCTTTAGGGCCCCTAGAATGCCAGGGCAGTATAAATACCCCACATGTGACCCCATTTTGGAAAGAAGACACCCCAAGGTATTCAATGAGGGGCATGGCGAGTTCATAGAAAAAAAAATTTTTTGGCACAAGTTAGCGGAAATTGATATTTTTTTTTTCTCACAAAGTCTCCCTTTCCGCTAACTTGGGACAAAAATTTCAATCTTTCATGGACTCAATATGCCCCTCACGGAATACCTTGGGGTGTCTTCTTTCCGAAATGGGGTCATATGTGGGGTATTTATACTGCCCTGGCATTCTAGGGGCCCTAAAGCGTGAGAAGAAGTCTAGAATATAAATGTCTAAAAATTTGTACGCATTTGGATTCCGTGAGGGGTATGGTGAGTTCATGTGAGATTTTATTTTTTGACACAAGTTAGTTGAATATGAGACTTTGTAAGAAAAAAAAAAAATTTCCGCTAACTTGGGCCAAAAAAATGTCTGAATGGAGCCTTACAGGGGGGTGATCAATGACAGGGGGGTGATCAATGACAGGGGGTGATCAGGGAGTCTATATGGGGTGATCACCCCCCTGTCATTGATCACCCCCCTATAAGGCTCCATTCAGATTTCCGTATGTGTTTTGCGGATCCGATCCATGTATCAGTGGATCCGTAAAAATCATACGGACATCTGAATGCAGCCTTACAGGGGGGTGATCAATGACAGGGGGGTGATCAATGACAGGGGGGTGATCAGGGAGTCTATATGGGGTGATCACCCCCCTGTAAGGCTCCATTCAGATTTCCGTATGTGTTTTGCGGATCCGATCCATGTATCAGTGGATCCGTAAAAATCATACGGACATCTGAATGCAGCCTTACAGGGGGGTGATCAATGACAGGGGGGTGATCAATGACAGGGTGGTGATCAGGGAGTCTATATGGGGTGATCACCCCCCTGTAAGGCTCCATTCAGATGTCCGTATGTGTTTTGCGGATCCGATCCATGTATCAGTGGATCCGTAAAAATCATACGGACATCTGAATGCAGCCTTACAGGGGGGTGATCAATGACAGGGGGGTGATCAATGACAGGGGGGTGATCAGGGAGTCTATATGGGGTGATCACCTCCGTCATTCATCACTCCCCTGTAAGGCTCCATTTAGATGTCCGTACGTGTTTTGCGGATCCGATCCATGTATCCGCGGATCCGTAAAAATCATACGGACATCTGAATGCAGCCTTACAGGGGGGTGATCAATGACAGGGGGGTGATCAATGACAGGGGGGTGATCAGGGAGTCTATATGGGTAGATCACCCCCGTCATTGATCACCTCCCTGTAAGGCTCCATTCAGACGTCCGTATGCGTTTTGCGGATCCGATCCATCTATCAGTGGATCCGTAAAAATCATACGGACATCTGAATAGAGCCTTACAGGGGGGTGATCAATGACAGGGGGGTGATCAATGACAGGGAGGTGATCAGGGAGTCTATATGGGGTGATCAGGGGTGATCAAGGGTGAATAAGGGGTTAATAAGTGACGGGGGGGGGTGTAGTGTAGTGGTGCTTGGTGCAACATATTACTGAGCTACCTGTGTCCTCTGGTGGTCGATCCAAACAAAGGGGACCACCAGAGGACCAGGTAGCAGGTATATTAGACGCTGTTATCAAAACAGCATCTAATATACCTGTTAGGGGTTAAAAAAAATCACATCTCCAGCCTGCCAGCGAACGATCGCCACTGGCAGGCTGGAGATCCACTCGCTTACCTTCCGTTCCTGTGAGCGCGCGCACCTGTGTGCGCGCGTTCACAGGAAATCTCGGCTCACGCGAGATGTTGCGTATATGCGTCGCTGAGCGCAGGGCTGCCACCTCCGAAACGCGAATCTGCGTTAGGCGGTCCGGAGGTGGTTAAATAGATTTAAATTTATATTATACATTACCAAAAGGAAATGATGAAACATTTAATAAATATTCCTTTTTCACTTACTTCTATTATTTTACAATTATCTCTTTCAGACAGATTGAAAGATTGATAGACTTGGAAATTAAAGCTTTTTTCAGACTACAAAAAAAGGTATTATCATTGAATGGGAATCATTGTACCAGTGCCCAGAGTGAGTTCCAGAGGGGTGAATTTCAATCTTAAGGCGGAATTATCTATATTCGAATCTTTTACATTTTTAGAATATCATTGTGTAATTCTGATTATGCTGCCTTTTTTTGTCTAATATTTCAAATCCATACAGGTGGCTTGAATGTATTGTCCTCTAATTGCTCTGAAAGTCTAAATTATTTCTATAGTAGTTACTAAGACTAGTGCTTTGTATACTAAACTGGTAGTTTTTTTTTTTTTAATAACTAGTTAACAGGTAAGTAGATATGGTAAGTGAGTAGTAATACAAGAAACTAACCGCATAATTTGGAATGACAATATTAGATGTGCCGATTCTCTGTAACTCAAACATTCTTTGCATCTCTCAATTAAACACCTTTACCCATTGTCAATATCCCAGCACTTATTCTGTCAGTTTTCTTCCGGTCTACTGCTGTCAGGAAGATGGAAGGGGAGAGCATACAACTTTGTTCCTAGCTGTGCTGTTTGCCATTTTTCAGTGAACTACAGCTGTTAATCCAAAGTTATACACTAATTTATACAATTTCAACTTAAAATTTTAAAAGTAAATTTTCATTTGCAAAACAATGCTAATTCACAGAATTATTCTCAGAATGTAATTTGTTTAATCAAAGTTCCTTTTGATCCATACATTTTAATTATGAGTAGCTCTGTAATGTGATCCCTAGCCTGACTACCTATCTAGTGATTTCCTGTGTTGGTGACTTTCTGTGATTTGCAGCATCACATCATCATCTATGAGTCCCTCCTGGCAGTGCTCAGATCCTCCCTACCATTCTCTACCTTTCATGTCCTACCCCATGTATAGAGTGCTGCCAAAGATATAATCCCAACCAATGATTAGCTGCAGATTTATAAAACTTCCATGACTTGTGTTAACTGTCCATACTATCTATGAGTTGTGAGCAGAATCTCTAGGATATTTTTATAAGAAGCTGCTTCTCACTACTCTCCCCTGCCTGAGAAATCTGTCAATCACAAGCAGATGTCACGGTCTCTTCAGTGACAGAGGTTAGAAGATCTGAGAGACTGGCTGCACGTTAGGTTATCTGACAGCCTATCTGTTTTCACTTGTTGCAGCGTTGTTGTTGGTAATGACCACACCTCTTGTCTCAGGTGGAGCTTGTGGTCACTACTGCTTCTCTATTTAGTCTGGACTCACACTTCATACCATGTGATTGATATTCTCTTCCTGGAGTTGGAAGAGCTGGTGTGTTGTCTTCATCTGAGTTCCTGCTCATCCATTTTCTATTGAAGATAAGTGTACTTCTCTTGGTATTTTGCTGCTCCCATTTGTTTGTTGCTTACTAGGCCTCTGAGATGCTGGTTCGTTCATCTGGGAAGGAATCAGTAGTCTCAGACCCTGTCACTATCCTAGGGATTTTCAGGGTTGCTAGGGCCTAGGTTTCCGGTCTATGAATATTCCCACCTTCAGGGTCTATTCATACTGACAGGAGTCAGGGCTAGCGTTAGGGTTTCCTTAGGTGGTCACCATTTCCCTTTCCTTAGCCTTGCGGCCTAGTTCCTGGTCATTTTCCTTCTGTTGTCATTCTGGTGTTCCTCCCCTCCCCCTACACTGTGACAGCAGAAGGCAAAGAAGTCGGCACTGCAGTAAACCTTTAAAGTGATGTATTTTGAGGCAAGAATCATAAGTAGTGTTGAGCAAATGGAAGTTAACAAAGTGGAATTCCATCCGAATTTCAGGAAAAATTTGATTCGCCACAAACCTGAATTTCTTGGCGTTTTGGGATAACGAATTAATTTTTCCTAAAATGGAAGTAAAAAAAAAACATACACACCTCATTCATTAGTTATCATAAAGGCCGTCGCAGCCATCTTGATTGTAGAAAAAGCTCCAATTATCACGCACGCTGATGTGTGACGTCAACATGTCATCACACTTGGTGCACCAGGGAAAACTGGCGTGTTTTCTATAATCAAGATGGCCGTGACAGCCTCTCCATGATCAAATGGATAAAGTAAGTATTTATTGTTTTGTTTTTACCCTTGATAAACTCCCTGATAAGCTGAATGTGACTCAATTGCTGCGATCATTGTTGAAAGTGGCATCTGATGGCTGATGACTAAATGATGGGGGTGGCACAATCGCAGTTTCCCGTCATTTCACCCGCTCCATACAATGCAATGCGATTTGTTACGAAGTAATTCATTATTAATCAAATTTCTTGTGGAAGTTCGGAGAAGCAGACAAATTTTTAAAAGCGTCAGTCATCACTAATCATATGCAAATTTGTTTTTAATTGTTTTGTTCCTCAAATGTCTAGTATTGTAGATATTATATGAGTATACAGCCTTGTCACAGCATTATCCACTGATAAAGGTCCAAAACGCCCGATATACAAAAATGTGTGGCTTGTTGAATGATTGTCAATATAACTCTGGGTCGTTTCCTGGATATTTGATTTTGCACAGTAAAAGGATAATTAATTGCATCAAACTTATTTAGAGTGCTATGGATATTTATATGACACTATGGATATTAGAAAATCTCTCTTATCGCTGTCACTATCTCTGAATCAGATTTTTGATTTATTTATTTTTATTCTGATGAATCAATTCATTAATCTATACTTCTGGTATTTCGGATAAAATTAACAAATCTAAAATGAACATGTCTCAGACATGAGTATTGGATATGCATATTGAATAGGGAAAGAGGGTGGAATAATAAAAAGTTCCTTCTGCAAAAGATGAGTTGATTTTCTTTTCGTCTAGGCGTCTTGCACACGACCGTATGACTTTTTCAGTATTTTGCGGTCTGCAAAAAACGGATCCGCAAAAAATTCATCCGCAAAAAATACGGATGACACCATTGTGCATTCTGTTTTTTGCGGAACGGAACAGCTGGCCTCTGATAGAACAGTACTATCCTTGTCCGTTATGTGGACAATAATAGGACATATTCTATCTTTGAACGGACCTGAAATACGAAAACGGAAGGCATTTTGCGGATCCATTGAAATGAATGGTTCCGTATACGGTCCCTATATGGAATTAAAAAAATGTAAACGGGGAAAAAAAATGTTCGTGTGCAAGAGGCCTTAGGCTATATAAGGATGTACAATTTTTATATATTGTAAATCAATATAAACATTTAATAAAAAGTCTGTGTTTAAATGTTGTGGATGTATAGGCAGCAATGTAGGTGAAACTGTGCCAATATATACTGTAGATTGGCACAGTTTTCACGTTTATTGCAGCTCAAAGCAGGTCCAAAAGTGGAATTTGATCCGAATTTCAGGGAAAATTCGAAGCCGAATTTCCTTGTGCTTTGTGGTAACGAATCAATTTTCCCTGAATGGCTGTAAAAATCCTACTTACCTCATCCATTTGAGCGTGAAGAGCCTGCCACCGCCATATTGATTGAAGATCCGCATGAAATCCCTTGCGCAGTGACATATGACATTACCACACAGGTCAACGTGATGAGATTTTGCGCTGGATCTACAGTCAAGATGGCAACGGACGGCTCTTTGCAATGAAATGGATCAGGGTAAGTATGATTTTATTAATTTATTTTTTATTTTACACTGTATTATTGCTGTCAGATGCCGTGATCAGCTATGAATGCAGCACTGAGGGGTATAATGACAGGAAGCTGCAGAAGTTGCAAAAAAATGTACATCGTAATAAAGTAATTATTTTTGTAAAATTTGATAAAGCAGCCGAATTAAAACTTTCAATACTTTTATCACTACTCACCATGGTTTTGGGCAAAGTTGGCTCGGGTACTAAGGTACCTGCCAGTACTGAACCTGACTTCGGATTACTATTCCTATACAAAGATTGGAGTACCAAAATCATTTACTGAAGTGTCGCGCAACTTCGGATGAGACAAAGTTTTCCAAATCGACCACATACGTTCTAATGCTCGGTGGAAACAGCATTACAAATTAAGTTTTCAATGAATTGAACTTGTAGCTACGATCTGAAGCTTGGTTTGCTCCACCCCAGTCTTAACATAAAAAAATCTAAACGGCTGAATCATGTTTTTTTTGTTGCTTGACCTCCTCAAAACAATGAATAAAAGGTTATTATAAAGTCATACACACCCTGAAATGCTATCACTGAAAACTACAGTACTTCAGACCTACACAGGTTCAGACCGTGTGAGATACCCCCCTACATACAGGGTTTGAATCAGGCATTTGAAATACAGCCTTTTTGTGCAAAGATATATTTATTTCAGGCCTACACAGGTTCAGACCGTGTGAGATCTCCTCTATACATACAGGAGTTTGAATTAGGCTTTTGAAATACAGCCATTTGAAATGCAGCCTTTTTGTGCAAAGATATATTTACTTCTGGCCTACACAGGTTCAGACCGTGTGAGATCCCCTCTATACATACAGGGGTTTGAATTATGCATTTTAAATACAGCCATTTGAAATACAGCCTTTTTGTGCAAAGATATATTTACTTCAGGCCTACACAGGTTCAGACCGTGTGAGATACCCCCCTACATACAGGGGTTTGAATTAGGCATTTGAAATACAGCCATTTTAAATACCGCCTTTTTGTGCAAAGATATATTTACTTCAGGCCTACACTGATTCAGGGCGTTTGTGATCCCCACTATACATACAGGGTTTTGAATCAGGCATTTGAAACACAGCCATTTTAAATACCGCCTTTTTGTGCAAAGATATATTTACTTCAGACCTACACTGATTCAGGGCGTTCGTGATCCCCCCTATACATACAGGGTTTTGAATTAGGCATTTAAAATACAGCCATTTGAAATACAGCCATTTGGTGCAAATAAATCTTTAATTCAGGCTTACACATATTCAGGCCGTATGTGATCCCCCTATACATCCAGGGGTTTGAATTAGGCATTTGAAATACAGCCATTTGAAATACAGCCATTTTGTGCAAAGATATATTTACTGCAGGCCTACACTGATTCAGGGCGTGTGTGATCCCCCCTATACATACAGGGGTTTGAATTAGGCATTTGAAATACAGCCATTTGAAATACAGACATTTTGTGCAAAGAAATCTTTAATTAAGGCCTAGTCTGGTTCAGGCCATGTGAGATACACCCTTTGCATACTGTCGTTCTTTTTTTACTATTAATTAAACACCCATTTAGGGCAAGATCCTAAATTAAAAAAATATGAGGAGAGCGTCAAATATGGGACGTGGCCCAGGTCGTGGTGCTGCTGGTGGAGCTCCTGTTGCAGGGAGAGGACGTGGTCGATCTGTGCCAGCTACACGCACAAGTGAAACACCTTCCTCAGGTGCGAGTAGGCGACAAAACCTGCAGCGGTGTTTGGTCGGGCCTAATGCTGCTCTACGAATGGTGAGGCCTGAACAAGTACAGGCGATAGTAGATTTGGTTGCTGACAGTGGATCCAGTTCCTTCACATTGTCTCCCACCCAGTCTCCTGCTGAAAGACCACAGTTCGCACCTGCAGCTGATGTCCATCAGTCTTTCACCTAATCCCCTTGCAAATCAGCCAAGCAGTCTGAGCCCCAAGTCATGCAGCAGTCTCTTCTGCTTTTTGATGACTCTGTTAGCAGGGTTTCCCAGGGCCATCCACCTAGCCCTGCACAGAAGTGGAAGAGATTGGGTGCACCGATGCCCAACCACTTATTTTTCAAGATGAGTACATGGGAAGACCATCGCAGCACGTCTCGGATGATGACGAAACAAAGGTGCTAACTGCTGGGACTTTCGAAAGCGTGCAGACCGACAAGGAAGTTAGGGGTGAAGATTGGGTGGAAGATGATGTGGAGAACGATGAGGTCCTCGACCCCACATGGAATCAAGATCATGCGAGTGACTGATGTAGTTCGGAGGAAGAGGCGGTGGTCGCACAGAGCCACCAGCACAGCAGAAGAGGGAGCAGGGTGCAAAAGAAGAGCAGCCGTCCTCTAGACAGTACGCCTCCTACTGCCCACTGCAGCAAGGGACCGAGCACACCAAAGCCAGCTTCAAGGAGTTCCCTGGCGTGGCAGTTCTTCAGACAATGTGCTGATGACAAGACACGAGTGGTTTGCACGCTGTGCAATCAGAGTCTGAAGCGAGGCATAAACGTTCTCAACCTGAGCACAACCTGCCTGACCAGGCATTTAAGTGCAAAGCACGAGCTGCAGTGGAGTAGACACCTCAAAAACCTCTGGCTCCTCCTGCTTCCTCTTCTGCTGCAGTCGCGGCCTCTTCATCCACCTCTGGAGTGACAGTGCCACCTGGCACCTCTGCAGTCGCGCCCTCCTTATCCACCTGGCACCCCACAAACAGAGGATCTGCCAGCAACACAAACACCTGGGTCACCAAACATCTCCACAATGTCACACGGAAGCGTTCAGTTCTCCATATCCCAAACGCTGGAGAGGAAGAGGAAGTACCCCCCTACCCACCCACGATCCCTACCCCTGAATGCCAGCATTTCTAAATTACTTGCCTTTGAAATGCTGTCATTCCGTCTGGTGGAGACGGATAGTTTTAAAGGCCTTATGGCGGTGGCTGTCCCACAGTACGTCGTGCCCAGCCGCCACTACTTTCCAAGGCGAGCCATCCCTTCCCTTCACAACCAAGTCGGGGACAAAACCTGGTGTCCACTGCGCAATGCCATCTGTGGCAAGGTGCACCTGACTATGGATACATGGACCAGTAAGCACGGTCAGGGCCGTTATATCTCCATAACAGCACACTGGGTAAATGCAGTGGCGGCTGGGCCTGAGGCAAAAACCAGTTTGGCGCATGTCCTTCCACCACCGAGGATTGCAGGCCACTTCAATTTGCCTTCTGTTGCTTCCTCCTCCTACTCCGCTTACTCATCCTCTACCAGCTCCTCATCCGATCAGCGTAGCACCTTCTCCACCAACTTCAGCACAGCCAGGGGTAAACGACAGCAGGCAGTTTCAAAACGTATCTGTTTGGGCGACAAACCACACACCGCGCAGGAGCTGTAGATGGGCCTTGAACAACAGACCGATGAGTGGTTTGTGCCAGTCAGCCTCAAGCCCGGCCTGGTGGTGTGCGATAATGGGCGAAATCTCGTAGCAGCTCTGGGACTAGCCAGTTTGACGCACATCCCTTGCCTGGCGCATGTGCTCAATTTGGTGGTGCAGAGATTCCTTAAAAATTACACCGACATGTCAGAGCTGCTGCATAAAGTGCGGGCCGACTGTGCGCGCTTTCAGCGTTCTCACCCTGCTGCTGGTCGCCTGTCAGCGCTGCAGCGTAACTTCGGCCTTCCCGCTCACCGCCTCATATGCGACGTGCCCACAAGGTGGAACTCCACCTTGCACATGCTGGCCAGACCATGCGAGCAGCAGCAGGCGATAGTGGAGTTTCAGCTTCAGCACGCACGGGTGAGTCGCTCGGCGGAACAGCACCACTTCCCCACCAATGACTGGGCCTCAATGTGAGACCTGTGTTCCTTGTTGCGCTGTTTCGAGTACTCCACCAACATGGCCAGTGCCAATAACGCCGTTCTCAGCGTTACTATCCCACTTCTATGCATCCTTGAAAAAACGCTCCTGGCGATGATGGAAGAGGATGTGGCACAGGAGGAGGAGGAGGAAGAGGGATCATTTTGTAGGGTTTTCGGCCATTCCGTCCCAAGTGGCTCCGAGGGTGGGTTCCTGCACCCACAAACCCAAGGTACACAATTGTCCAGCTAGGGCACAGTTTGGGAGGATGAGGAGGTGGAGGATGAGGAGGAGGAGATGCAGGAGGAACCATGTTCACAGCAGGGTGGCACCCAGACCAGCTCATGGCCATCACTGGTGCATGGATAGGGGGATACAGAGGACACAGACGATACACCTCCCACAGATGACAGCTTTTCGTTGCCTCTTGGCAGCCTTGCACACATGAGCGATTACATGCTGCAGTGTCTCCGCAACGACCGCAGAGTTGCCCACATTCTAACTTGTGCTGCTTACTGGGTGGCCACGCTGCTGGATCCCCGTTACAAGCACAACGTACCGTCCTTAATTTCGTCACTGGAGCGTGATCCTAAGATGCGCGAGTACAAGCGCACGCTGGTAGACGCGTTGCGGGTGGCATTCCCACCTGACAGCGGGGGCACAGTGGAAGCACAAGGCGAAGGCAGAGGATGATGAAGAGGTCGCCAACGCAGCTGGGGCACTGCCAGCACCTCAGAAGGCAGGGTTAGCAAGGCCGACATGTGGAAAAGCTTTGTCAGCACGCCACAACAACCAGCACCACCAGCTGATATGGAACATCTTAGCAGGAGGCAGCATTTCACCAACATGGTGGAGCAGTATGTGTGCACGCGCCTACACGTACTAAATGTCGGGTCTGCCCCCTTCAACTTCTGGGTCTCCAAATTAGGCACATGGCCTGAGCTTGCCCTTTATGCCTTGGAGGTGCTGGCCTGCCCTGCAGCCAGTGTATCATCTGATTGTGTGTTCAGCACGGCAGGGGGCGTCATCACAGACAAGCGCAGCCGCCTGTCCACAGGCAACGTGGACAAGGTCACGTTCATTAAAATGAACCAGGCTTGGATCCCCCAAGACTTGTCTGTACCTTGTGCAGAATAGACATTGATACCATTATCAAATATACATTCTTGTACTCAAGTCAAGTACAATGATTCTTTGTTTTCTTTTTTTTTTATTTGTCACAATATTTTGGGGGCTACCTACTCCAATAAAAAATAAAAAATAAACATTGTTGGCTACCTACTCCTCCTCCATTGCTGCCTCCACCTACAACACCACATTCACCACCTCCTCAACCTCTGACTCCATATCCACCTCCTTCTCTGAGTTGCAGGTTAATAATTTGTAATTTTTGGTTATTTAATTTTATTTTAATTTTAATTTCCCTATCCACATTTGTTTGCAGAGCAGTTGCCATGCTCTTAAGCACATTTTACTGCCTTTTACATCCCTCTAGCCTTTTCAAGGACTATTTTATAGCAATTTTAATGCAAAAAAGTGCCAATTTTAGTGCCCTAAATTGAAAAAAATCGTATTTTCAATTGTCGGGTGACATTTTAACATTTTTGGCGTATACAAACCCCTGCTGAGCCTGGGTGACAGGGGCCTAAATCTCTCAAAATCCTCTGTTGTATTGCTCGGTGACATGAACCCTCTTTTGCTGTGAATAAACCCCTGCTGTGCCTGGGTGACAGGGGCCTAAATCTCTCAAAATCCTCTGTTCTATTGCTAGGTGACATGAACCCCCTTTTGCCGTGAATAAACCCCTGCTGTGCCTGGGTGACAGGGGCCTAAATCTCTCAAAATCCTCTGTTGTATTGCTCGGTGACATGAACGCTCTTTTGCTGTGAATAAACCCCTGCTGTGCCTGGGTGACAGGGGCCTAAATCTCTCAAAATCCTCTGTTCAATTGCTGGGTGACATGAACCCCCTTTTGCCGTGAATGAACCCCTGCTGTGCCTGGGTGTCAGGGGCCTAAATCTCTCAAAAACCTCTGTTCTATTGCTGGGTGACATGAACCCCCTTTTGCCGTAAATGAACCCCTGCTGTGCCTGGGTGACAGGGGCCTATATCTCTCAAAATCCTCTGTTGTATTGTTGGGTGACAAGAACCCCCTTTTGCCATGAATGAACCCCTGCTGTGCCTGGGTGACAGGGGCCTAAATCTCTCAAAATCCTCTGTTCTATTGCTGGGTGACATGAACCACCTTTTGCCGTGAATAAACCCCTGCTGTGCCTAGGTGACAGGGGCCTAAATCTCTCAAAATCGTCTGATGTATTGCTGGGTGACATGAACGCCATTTTGCCGTGAATAAACACCTGCTGTGCCTGGGTGACATGGGCCTAAATCTCTCAAAATCCTCTGTTCAATTGCTAGGTGACATGAACTCCCTTTTGCCGTGAATAATCCCCTGCTGTGCCTGGGTGACAGGGGCCTAAATCTCTCAAAATCCTCTGTTCTATTGCTAGGTGACATGAACCCCCTTTTGCCGTGAATAAACCCCTGCTGTGCCTGGGTGACAGGGGCCTAAATCTCTCAAAATCCTCTGTTCTATTGCTGGGTGACATGAACCCCCTTTTGCCCTTATTAAACCCCTGCTGTGCCTGGGTGACAGGGGCCAAAATCTCTCAAAATCGTCTGTTCTTTTGCAGGGTGACATGAACCCCCTTTTGCCCTTATTAAACCCCTGCTGTGCCTGGGTGACAGGGGCCAAAATCTCTCAAAATCCTCGGTTCTATTGCTGGGTGACAAGATCCCCCTTTTGCCGTGAATAAACCCCTGCTGTGCCTGGGTGACAGGGGGCCTAAATCTCCCAAAATCGTCTGTTGTATTGCTGGGTGACAAGAACCCCCTTTTGCCGTGAATGAACCCCTGCTGTGCCTGGGTGACAGGGGCCTAAATCTCTCAAAATCGTCTGTTCTATTGCTGGGTGACATGAACCCCCTTTTGCCGTGAATAAACCCCTGCTGTGCCTGGGTGACAGGGGCCTAAATCTCTCAAAATACTCTGTTCTATTGCTGGGTGACAAGATACCCCTTTTGCCGTGAATAAACCCCTGCTGTGCCTGGGTGACAGGGGGCCTAAATCTCCCAAAATCGTCTGTTGTATTGCTGGGTGACAAGAACCCCCTTTTGCCGTGAATAAACCCCTGCTGTGCCTGGGTGACAGGGGCCTAAATCTCTCAAAATCCTCTGTTCTATTGCTGGGTGAGAAGATCCCCCTATTGCCGTGAATAAACCCCTGCTGTGCCTGGGTGACAGGGGCCTAAATCTCTCAAAATTGGCTGTTGTATTGCTGGGTGACAAGAACCCCCTGTTGCCGTGACTGAACCCCTGCTGTGCCTGGGTGACAAGGGCCTAAATCTCTCAAAATCCCCTGTTCTATTGCTGGGTAACATGAACCCTCTTTTGCCGTGAATCAACCCCTGCTGTGCCTGGGTGACAGGGGCCTAAATCTCTCAAAATCCTCTGTTCTATTGCTGGGTGACATGAACCCCCTTTTGCCGTGAATAAACCCCTGCTGTGCCTGGGTGACAGGGGCCTAAATCTCTCAAAATCGTCTGTTGTATTGCTGGTTGACAAGAACCCCCTTTTGCCGTGAATGAACCCCTGCTGTGCCTGAGTGACAGGGGCCTAAATCTCTCAAAATCGTCTGTTGTGCTGCTGGGTGACAAGAACCCACTTTAGCCGTGAATGAACCCCTGCTCTGCATTGCTGACAGGGAACTAAATTTAGTGAAAACATCTGTTACTGATTGGAAGATGCGCGAGTTCAAGCGTACGCTGATGATAGCATTCCCACCTGACAGCGGGGGCACAGTGGAAGCACAAGGCGAAGGCAGAGGAGGAGGAAGAGGTTGGCAACGCAGCTGGGGCACCACCAGCACCTGAGTAGGCAGGGTTAGCATGGCCAAAATGTGGAAAAGCTTTGTCAGCCTTGGAGGTGCTGACCTGCCCTGCAGCCAGTGTATCGTGTGAACGTGTGTTTAGTACGGCAGAGAGCATTATCACAGGCCGCAGCCAATGTGGACAAGCTTACGTTTATTAAAATGAACCAGGCATGGATCCCACAGGACTTGTCCGTACCTTGTGCAGAATAGACATTTATACCAGCCTCAATCATCCATTCATGTACTCAAGTGCAC
This sequence comes from Bufo bufo, assembly GCF_905171765.1. Taxonomy (NCBI): domain Eukaryota; kingdom Metazoa; phylum Chordata; class Amphibia; order Anura; family Bufonidae; genus Bufo; species Bufo bufo. The sequence goes on along the minus strand of NC_053391.1, from coordinate 203,924,009 downwards.
TTATTTTTTGTTTTATTTTGTTATATGTCCCAATATTTTGGGGGATACCCCAATTTTAAAATAAAAAATAACACAAATCAGTGTTGGTTACCTATTCCTCCTTCTCCGCCGCTTCCACCTACACCGCCACGTCAACCTAAACCGCCACATCCACCCATCCACCGCCTCCTCAACCTCCTACTCCTAGATCCAGATTGTTATTTTAAAATTTTCTGTATTTTAAGTTATTTTAAGTAATTTCCCTATCCACATTTGTTTGCAGAACAGTTGCCATGCTCTTAAGCACATTTTTATGCCTTTTGCAGCCCTCTAGCCCTTTCCAGGACTATTTTAAAGCCATTTTAGTGCCCAAAAGTTCGGGTCCCCATTGACTTCAATGGGGTTCGGGTTCGGGGTCAAGTTCGGGACCCGAACAGTTTTTTCAAGTTCGGCCGAACTCGTCGAACCCGAACATCCAGGTGTCCGCTCAACTCTAGTCATGGGTCAAAGTTTGGCGCTATGCAAAATAATATGGCACGTGCGAATATTGCCATATGTTCGGATGTTCGGTGAATCGCGAATGAGCAAAGTTCGCTGTGAAACGACCGCCGGGCGAACCGCAAGGCCATCTCTATTGACCAGCTCCTCCCTTGTAGTTCTGTAGTCCTCACCTTTCTTATCATCAGTGATTCCCCACAAGGTGAGATCTTGCTTGGAGCCCCAGTCTGAGGGAGACTGACAGTAGTCTTTAGCCTCTTCCATTTTCTAACAATTGCTCCAACAGTTGATCTATTTTCACCAAGCTGCTTGGCATCTGCCCCGTAGCCCTTTGCAGCCTTGTGTTGGTCCACAATTTTGTCTCTGGTGTTTTTTGACAGCTCTTTGGTCTTGCCCATGGCAGTAGTTGGCGTCTGACTAACTGTGGCGTGGACAGATGTCTTTAAAGAGCTCCGACAGGTGCTACTAAGTTAGATTAATGAGGGGAGTAAGGGTAGACTTTTTAAAGGCACAGTAACAAATCTTTGAGAGCCAGACTTCTTGCTGTTTCTCAGTTGTTCAAATACTTATGCTCAGCAGTGCAAGACAAAAAAAAATATTTTTAAATCATACAATGTGATTTCCTAATTTTTTTTTTATTCATTCTGTCTCTCAGGGTGGGAATGCACCTACAATGTGAATTTCAGACCCCTCCATGATTTCTAAGTCGGAGAACTTGCAAAATCACGGGGTGTTCAAATACTTCTGTTCCTCACTGTATATATACTCTCACCTAAAGAATTATTAGGAACACCTGTTCTATTTCTCATTAATGCAATTATCTAGTCAACCAATCACATGGCAGTTGCTTCAATGCATTTAGGGGTGTGGTCCTGGTCAAGACAATCTCCTGAACTCCAAACTGAATGTCAGAATGGGAAAGAAAGGTGATTTAAGCAATTTTGAGCGTGGTATGGTTGTTGGTGCCAGACGGGCCGGTCTGAGTATTTCACAATCTGCTCAGTTACTGGGATTTTCACGCACAACCATTTCTAGGGTTTACAAAGAATGGTGTGAAAAGGGAAAAACATCCAGTATGCGGCAGTCTTGTGGGCAAAAATGCCTTGTGGATGCTAGTGGTCAGAGGAGAATGGGCCGACTGATTCAAGTTGATAGAAGAGCAACGTTGACTGAAATAACCACTTGTTACAATAGAGGTATGCAGCAAAGCATTTGTGAAGCCACAACACGCACAACCTTGAAGTGGATGGGCTACAACAGCAGAAGACCCCACCGGGTACCACTCATCTCCACTACAAATAGGAAAAAGAGGCTACAATTTGCACGAGCTCACCAAAATTGGACTGTTGAAGACTGGAGAAATGTTGCCTGGTCTGATGAGTCTCGATTTCTGTTGAGCCATTAAAATTGTAGAGTCCGAATTTGGCGTAAACAGAATGAGAACATGTATCCATCCTCTGATGGCTACTTCCAACAGGATAATGCACCATTTCACAAAGCTTGCATCATTTCAAATTGGTTTCTTGAACATGACAATGAGTTCACTGTACTAAAATGGCCCCCACAGTCACCAGATCTCAACCCAATAGAGCATCTTTGGGATGTGGTGGAACGGGAGCTTCGTGCCCTGGATGTGCATCCCTCAAATCTCCATCAACTGCAAGATGCTATCCTATCAATATGGGCCAACATTTCTAAAGAATACTATCAGCACCTTGTTGAATCAATGCCACGTAGAATTAAGGCAGTTCTGAAGGCAAAAGGTGGTCCAACACCGTATTAGTATGGTGTTCCTAATAATTCTTTAGGTGTAAACACCCCTATTGAACCCAGTTCTGCTGTAATTCCTCCCTATCCTTTCCCTACACTTCTTATGCTCTTTCCCTGAACTTCTACTCTAACTTGTAGTAACGGAGATGGGAAGAGAGAGCATATTGACCGAGTATCCCTCACATTCTAAACTCGTCTGGTTTCAGTTGTGAACATATTTCATGTTTTAAAAGGTACTAAGTTAGTTTGGTTAGAAAATACAATGTATCTCAGTGGTTAGCGCAAAATTTACTCTTTGATAGGGACCCATAATTTGTGAGGGGTCGTCTAATCCAATCAACTATCCTGTGCAGATGCACAGCTCAAGCAAAAGTTTGTGGAGCAGGTAGATCAATTCTACCATATTTTTGTGGAAATTGAAGTGTTGAGTATTTAATTCTCAGTTTCTTGGAGTTCCATATATATTTTGAGAAAATCCTATTTAGCGTGGAGTAAAAGGTGTTGGGTATATGTATGGGTAGCACTTGAAATAAGTACGTTATCTTTGGCCATATAAGGCATTTGACTATATTGTTGTGACCAAACCATGGTATATATGGTTTGCCAGGATGATAAGGTTTTGGATATCTCATGTAACAGAGGCGGGAAATTATTTTTATATAGTTGGACAGGTTCAGAGGAGATTTATATCCCTAAAAAAATGAATGGTGGGTTGGGACCAGTCAAAGGGTGATTTGGTAGATAGCAAGGAGGTCTGACGTTTACGGAGAGATATATTCAGAACTTGAGACTTGCTCATGTTCACTTTAAAGTTAGATATCTTACCAAAGTCATAGAACAAGCGCTTTATGATCAGCAGTGAATCAGAAGGGTTAGTTAACATCAGTTATAGGTCATCTGCAGCTGCAGCCTTGTGCTCCCCACCACCACAGCTGATCCCCCGTATACGGGTATCTTGTCTAGCTTTCTGCAACAAGGTTTCTATAGTCAGCACAAAGAGCAAAGGAGACAGTGGGCAACCCTGTCAAGTGTCGAATGGGAAACACAGGCCACAACACATCATTCACCATCACCCTGGTGGTAAGGTCTTTGCACATGGAAAATATAGCTTCAATAAATGTAGGTGGAATACCAAAGGCCGCTAATGAGAATTTAAGATAATTCCAATCTACTCGGTCAAATGCCTTAGCAGTATTAAGGGTTTAGCTGAGAATTTTAGCATACATAATAAGTTGTAAGACTCTATATATTTTATACTTACCCTCTCTGCTAGGTACAAATCCTACTTGGTCTTGGAAAATAAGGGAGGGGATCTATGGGCCAGTATTTTTGCAAATAGCTTGAAGTCTATGTTAAGTAGAGAGATGGGCTGGTAATCACTCATCCCTAATTCTAACCATTCACTGATCTCTGTAGGAAATCTCTGCACCATCTTTGACTTTGAGAGCCTGTCCGATATACAGTAACAGTGTGGAATGGAAAGACACATAATTAACTGTGTTGAAGGTGTAGGAAATGCCACTGGATCTGTGAAGAGGGAACAACCACTTCATACACTAGAGGACTTGGTATGTCATGTCGATCAAAGGTGTTCCTCACATTTACCACAGATTCTTCTTTATAGCTTTGGGTCCTATTCTATTGGTATAAATAACTTGCTAAGTTCATTTTTCTGGTTATGATAGTGGCAATACCAAACTTCAAGACTTGCTGCATTGCAAAAGCTATAGCTGTTTTAGTTTTCCATTGATGGAAGTACTTTTTCTGAGGGTTAATTTTTTTTGGAGGAAAAGCTGCAGTTTTCATTGTAAAAGTTATAGTTTACATTGTCATTGGCGTACATACAATTTACTGATTAACCCCTTAGTGATCAACTATACGTCTTTTTATGGCGGTCACTATGGGACCCTAGGCAATTTTTCACTGGGACCCATGCAGCGGAGAGCAGGGGCTACGCTTTCACTTGAGAGTCGCTCACCTGCTGTTTAACCCATTATATGCCGTGGGCAATGACTACCACTGCATGTAAGCAGTGACAGAGGGAGCGAACTCCTTATGACTCCCATCTGAACCCCGCAAATGAGATTGCGGGGTGCTAATATGTGTATAGGCAGGCTGGGACCTGGTATAGGCCCCAAGCATGCACACCTCTTTGGCATTAAAATGCCATGCACTATAGGAATAGTGCATTGTATTTAAGAAGCCATTGCCTGTTATATTCCCCTTGTGGGACTATTAAGTGGTTAAAAAAAAGTTTAAAAAAAGTATTAAATAAGCTTTTTTTCCATTGAAATACGTTTCTCAATAAATAAAAAAATCCCCCCCACATGTTTGGTATCGCCGTGTTTGTAATGACTCGCACTACACAAATATCATGCAAAAAAAAAAATTATAACAAGCGATCAAAAAGTGTTATTTACCCAAAAATATACAGATTAAAACTGCAAATCACCTTGCTAAAATACAATAAATTTAATAAAAAAAAGTTATTGGTCTTGGATTGCGGCTACTGATTACTGACCCAGAGAATAAATATATCATGTTATTTATGCCAAAAAAATTAAAAAATTATAAGCATAAAACACTGGCAGTGTTGCTGCTTTTTCCCATCTCCTTCTCTTAAAGAGTTAACACAAGTTAATCAAAAAGTTATGTGTACCTCAAAGTGGCACTGTGTCCTGCAAAAAAAGCTACATAGAATAATAAAAAAGATATAGATCTTGGAAGACAATGAAAAAATTAAGAAAAAGCTCGGTCAGTAAGACCCAAAGCAGGCTAGTTATTAAGGGGTTAACTTTTCTTTCTTTCTTTTTAGAACAGGGAATGAAAAAAAGTTATTAAATCTTTATTTATTTTACTTTCCCTTTGTCAGATACAAATAAAAATAAAATGTTGGATGCCAAATATGTACAGTGAGCTTACCTTTTTTTTTTCCCATGTTTTTTTTTTTTACCTTGTAATGTATAAATGTTTATTTTGTTTTGTAAATGAATTATTTTTATGCCTTTTAGTGTCAATATGACCCTAAGACACATGACCCTAGTTATATGTCACATGACCCTATTAACTCTATTTTATTCACTCTGTTTTATTGATAATTTAAATGTGATGATAATTTCACTTTAGCTAATGTTTACTTTCTCTATAAGCTTTTTTTCAGCTCTATTTCATTAGGGCATGTCTATAATTAGTAATTGTAGCTTAGATAAATTGCTTATTGGGATGCCATGGCTTCCAATTATAATTATAATGGAAGATGTTGCAATATAATGGTTATTTTTGTTAATGAATCCAATCTGGCACTTTTGGGCCCCATTGATTATAATAGAGTCTGTTGAGTCCCATGTTAGCTTGACATGCTTCATATGCAAGTGTGACCAAAACCTTAGGTATTCCGAAATCTCCCGCTTATCATCTCAGAGTTTCTACTATATCCCTTCAACCGTGGTTATATAATATCGGTATTCATAGGAGTAATCTCTTTTAGATTTTTTTTTTTATTATTGCATAGTGATCTTTTAAAAATACATTTAACATACAGTATTCAGCAAAAATCAGAATTTTAACATTGTAGCACCTATTTTACAACAAAATAAACATAAATGGAAAGTTTATGTTTATAAAGAATGTCATTTAGCAAAGTAATACCCTGACAATATCTATAATATGAAAAAACCCTAATTGCTATAATTCTCATTCATGAAACTCAGTATGCAAAATATGTCTGAACTAATTATAATTATTTGACCTTTCCATTAATTAGTTGTTCTCTGCTTATAATCATGCACTTGACCATCCTCCAGGGGTCCATTTTTATTATGTGTAGCTCTTAGCAAATATGACCATTTATTAAAATTGTTATGATTTTTAATGTTTGAATTTATGTTTAATTATTCTGTATATCTCTATAGGTTAAGCATGTACCAAGAGGGATTAAACTGAATTATAGATTTGGCTCCTTTTCCATAGTGTATTGAGTATCCATAATTGTTATTCTATGGAAACTATGTACTACCCCTCAGATTACTGTGACTTCAGAATAAAAAGAGGTTTAATGATTTCCAGTTATTTCATTTTTACAGTTAAATACAAGAGTCCAGATTACTGAAATACTTTTAAAGTTTTAAAATACTGTGTCTTTAATTTTAGTAACTTTTGTAATGTGGTGAGTGTGGACCCACTGAGTATATTGTCAAGTTGCTCCTCTGGAATTCACACTTTCACGCTCATATAAGGATCTGAACTTCACTGCAGATGCTACCTCTATAAATAGTCTACAATCAGAGGTTGTTGACCTAGGTGGTTGAAGAGAAACCAGTGCATGGCATTAAAGGGACAGGAAGAAACTTGGCCAGAAGGCAAGCTGACGTCAGGACTGGTAGAGTTCTTGCAATACAGCAAAAAGGCAATCGGGCAGCACAGGTTCAATACAGTTATCAGGCAGAGATAGTCAGGCAGCACAGGGTCAATCCACTAAAGAGGCAGAGGTCAGGCACAGGACATTATAATGTTTGATAAGCACACCTTTGCAAGACTATACAAGCTGTGAAACATTTGCTTAGGCAATTTTCTATACAGAAAGGTACCATATATACCTCAGGTGATGCTGTGTCTGGCAGGAACAAAATAGCCGAGTCTGGGCCTTTAAGAGCTGGGAATACTTGCTCTGTTACAGAATGCACCAGGAGGAATAAGTGTCACGGACGTCCTGTGGCAGGTATCAGGAGTCGGAGAGACTGGCAACTCGTGAGTTAAATTGACAAGTTTACTGTGGATCTAATTGTGTCTGTGTTTTGGTGAATGCCACACCCCTTGCTTCAGGTGTTGCTTGTTGGTGATTTGCCTTTCCTATAAGTAGCCGCTTCTCACTCTTGGAGGTGCGGTTTATAGATTTTCTTACTGCCTTCTAACTAGCTGGTTTGTTGTACTCTGTGGTGCTTCTGGAGTTGAATAGAAAGGTAACAGAAAAAAAGAAAGGAGGTTAGGAAGACCTTGATACAAGGAAAATCCCACTTGTAAGGCGCCAACGGTGATGGGACTAGGAATTACTGGAATATTAATTCTTAAAAAAAAAAAAAAAATGTGTTTAAATGTTAAGGACAGCGGTGATAGGGGAGGCTGCACGAAAAAATATAGTGTTAACACAAGGTTAAACACTTAGGTAGCGGAAGATATAATTATGTGTAAGATTGGGTCTATAGTGTTGATGACCTTCAGAACTTCTAGATACACATAAACAGCGCCAAATCCCCACAAACATAAAATTACGTACAGAAGCGCAATGAGATATAACGATATCCCTAAAGGGCAAGTAAATAGCCGTAAATGATGACTTACTTTGGTGGGGGGCTGTCAAACAGGTATAAATGCACCTGCGACAGTGACCCCCCAAGCAAGTTCACCAGAAGAAAAGCAGAAATAAGTAAAGATCAGTGTTTACAGCTAGAAGTGAACTGGACTACTCACTTCACTGGGGGGGCTGTCACATAGGTCAGTGGTCGCAAGTACCGAGGACAGTGAACCCCCCTGGCCAAGGTCGCTGGAATTCACTTGGACAAACAAGTACTTTTATAAAGGCAGTTATTACTCACTTCACTGGGGGGCTGCCAAACAGGTATAATGTAAGGTACCTGAGACAGTACGTATTAGTGAATACCTTGCTCCTGAGGAAGGGGTTTTGCATAACCCCGAAACGCGTAGAGCTTTGTTTATTAAAATATTTGAAGACACCTATTTTAAAGACTGGAGACACTGATTTCCAATTTGGAGACCTGGATAAGCTGACTCGGCCAGGGGGGTACTGTCTCAGGTACCTTACATTATACCTGTTTGGCAGCCCCCCAGTGAAGTCCAGTTCACTTCTAGCTGTAAACACTGATCTTTACTTATTTGTGCTTTTCTTCTGGTGAACTTGCTTGGGGGGTCACTGTCGCAGGTGCATTTATACCTGTTTGACAGCCCCCCACCAAAGTAAGTCATCATTTACAGCTATTTACTTGCCCTTTAGGGATATCGTTATATCTCATTGCGCTTCTGTACGTAATTTTATGTTTGTGGGGATTTGGCGCTGTTTATGTGTATCTAGAAGTTCTGAAGGTCATCAACACTATAGACCAAATCTTACACATAATTATATATTGTGCTTCTGGAGTTGCCAGTTTTCTACTTTCAGATAAGTCTTGTCTTTTCTTATTGTTTTGTGTTTGTTATATTCCCTGTTGTTTGTATCTGGGCCTGAGACAGAGACTACCATTTGTCCATCTGGGGAGGAATTGGTTGTTTCTGGTCATAACCTCATTCCAGGGCCTTATAGGGATATAAGGGCCTAGGTATACAGCACATGAATATTTCTACCTTCAAGGTCTATTCATATTGATAGGTAATTAGGGCCCAGATAAGGGTTGTGTAGGAGGTCACCTGTTCCTTCCCTAGCTTCCAGGCCCAGTTATTGTTCCCCTTTCCTCCTGTGTTTAGTGTGGAGCAGTTTTGTCACAGGGCCCATCACCTGGTAAATGGCGACCATGTGCATTTTTCTCCACAAAACTATCCCCCGCTGAGAAAAATTATGATGTGGGTAACAGAGAGTTGCTGGCCATTAAACTGGCTTTTGAGGAATGGCATCATTGGTTGGAAGGGGTGATTTATCTGATCTCGGTATTCACTGATCACAAAAATCTGGCTTATCTGGAGTCGGCAAAATGACTGAACCCAAGACAAGCCAGATGGGCACTGTTTTTCACCAGATTCAATTTCACAGTCACCTATCGTCCTGGGATTCAGAATGTCAAGGCGGACATCTTGTCACATAGTTTCCCTGGAGGTGGTGATTTTGAAAACCTGAGTCCCATACTGTCTAAAGGGGTGGTGATATCTGCCCTCTACTCTGACCTTGAGATGAAGGTGTTAGAGGCGCAGGGAGACGTACCAGACTCGTGTCCCTCTGGAAACTATTTGTGCCACCAGAATTGCGTCACAAGGTGTTGGAGGAACATCATTGTATGGTTCTTACAGGACATCCTGGGAGTAGGTCCACTGCCAACCTCATATCTCGTAGATTCTGGTGGCTGTGGTGGTGTAAGTGTGTGAAGGACTATGTGTCAGCCTGTACTATCTGTGCACGTGACAAAGTGACACATACTCGACCTTCTGGATCTTTACTTCCGTTACCCATTCCGTCCAGACCATGGACTCATGTATCCATGGACTTTATCAATGATCTACCTAATTCTTCAGGAAAGACAGTTATTCTGGTGGTAGTTGATCGCTTTAGTAAAATGGTACATTTTATTGCATTACCAAGCCTACCTAATGCTAAAACCCTTGCACAGGTATTTGTTGACAACATTGTGGAACTTCAAGGCATTCCCTCTGACATGGTCTCAGATCGTGGGACTCAGTTTGTTTGCAGATTCTGGAAGGCGTTCTGTACTCGTCTGGGAATTCAACTATCCTTTTCTTCAGCTTTTCATCAACAGTTGAATGGACAGACGAAGCGCACTAATCAGAGTCTGGAGACTTACTTGGGATGTTTTGTATCTGAGAACCAGGAGGAGTGGTCTTCCTTTATGTCTTTGGCAGAGTTTGCCATAAACAATCGTAGTCAGGAGTCCACTGGTGAGTCTTTTTTTTGGGGGGGGCCTATGGATTTCACCTGCAGTTTGGCACATTTTCTGGTTCTAATACTTCTGGTATCCCTGAGGAAGAAAGTTTTTCGTCATCATTGTCATTGATATGGCGAAAAATTAAAAATAACTTGAAAATATGGGCAACAAATATAAACTTGTGGCTGACAGGAAACGTATGAATGGTCCGGACCTAAGTGTGGGTGATTCTGTGTGGCTGTCCACAAGAAACATTAAGTTTAAGATACCTTCCTGGAAGTTGGTTCCAAGGTTTATTGGCCCATATAAGATCATGGTCATTATTAATCGTGTAGCTTTTCATCTTGAGCTTCCTCAGGCCCTGAAAATTCATAATGTGTTCCATAGGTCTTTGTTGAAAAAATATGTGGAACCTTTACAGACATCTTCCTTGCCACCTGCTCCGGTCATGGTGGACGGTAATTTGAAATTTGAGATCGTGAAAATAGTTGACTCTCGGGTTCTTTGTGGATCCCTTCAATATCTTGTCCACTGGAGAGGTTATGGACCGGAGGAAAGGATGTGGGTGCCGGCATCCTATGTTAATGCCAATCGTTTAGTGAATGCCTTTCATAGATCTCACCCGGAAAAGGTCGGTCCTGGGTGCCCGGAGGTCACCTGTAGAAGGGGGGGGGGTACTGTCACGGATGTTCCCGTGGCAGGTACCAGGAGATTGGAGAGACTGGCAACTTGTGGGTTAAATTGACAAGTTCACTGTGGATCTTATTGTGACTGTGGATCTTATTGCTTCAGGTGTTGCTTGTTGGTGATTTGCCTTTCCCATAAGTAGCAGCTTCTTACTCTTGGAGGTGCGTTTATAGATTTTCTTACTGCCTTCTAACTAGCTGGTTGGTTGTACTCTGTGGTGCTTCTGGAGGTGCCAGTTTTCTACTTTCAGATAAGTCTTGTCTTTTCTTATTGTTTGGTGTTTGTTATATTCCCTGTTGATTGTATCTGGGCCTGAGACAGAGACTTCCATTTGTCCATCTGGGGAGGAATGGGTTGTCTCTGGTCCTAACCTCATTCCAGGGCCTTATAGGGATATAAGGGCCTAGGTATACAGCATATGAATATTCCTAACTTTAAGGTCTATTAATATTAATAGGTAGTTAGGGCCCGGATTAGGGTTGTGTAGGAGATCACCTGTTCCTTCCCTAGTTTCCACACCCAGTTATTGTTCCCCTTCCCTCCTGTGTTTAGTGTGGAGTTTTCTCCCTACACCGATCGTGACAATAAGGTGAGGAAAGCCACAAGTGACGTTAAGTATGTAGTACTCCCCCAGCCGTGTTCATCTTGAGAGAGGACATACTGACAGTAGCAGACTGCTGGAATTACAGTACCCCCTTTTGCCTCCTATTCTTTGATTCAGACATCAGATGGAATTTTCTAAAAAGAACTGGTGCATTGATGTTCTTGCCAGACTCCCCAGATCTTTCTTCAGAGCCATATCCCTTCAAATCTATCAAATAGAAAGTTTTCCTCACAACCTTCTTGACATTAAGAATGATATTTACCTCATACTCATCTTCAAGACCACCTGGAGTGGAAGCAGAGAACGAAGACCTGGAGTAGCAGTTGAGCACCAGGAGTCTAAAATGTGAAACATGGAATGAGTTGAAAACATGTAGGGAAGGTAGAATGCATAACTTCTAGCAAGCAGGGTCGATCTAACTTTGTTTCTTCAGAAGAATTACAGTGGTGGCCTGTGTCTGCTGCCAGCATATTTATTCATGTGAGCAGTCACCTGAACCAGGTAAGATTTAGTCTCCTGCCAGATCTGGAGGAAGTCTTTAAAACGGGATCAGGACGTGTAATCCACATATGTTCTCCATACATAAAATAGAAGGGAGAATTGTTAGTGGACTCGCCTTAGTGATTACTATAAGAATTACACCCAAAGAAGCAAAGGTACAACAGTGAAGCAAATGTACAAAGAAGAAATGGTGCAGGTAATTCTCAAACACTTGTTTAATATATTCTAAATGCCCACTGGACTGAGGAAAATATTCTGGTGGGAAATTAAACATGACATTCAGCAATCTAGAGAGAGATGTGAATTGAACTCCCCAATCATAGATAACATGATGGGCCAAACTATACAGACAGAAAATATGCTTGATAAAGAGGACATCAGTAGGAAGACCAATCAGAGGAATGAAATGAGCGACTTTGAAGAAATGGTCCACTACTAACCAAAACACAATACAATTGAAAGATGAAGGCAAATCTGCCACAGGAAAATGAAGGAGAAGACCCGCAGGACTTTTTTGTGTGCATGTGGCACAGAAGTGAAACTTACGAACATCCGGGACAGTGTAAGCCATCAATAGTGTTGGGAAACCATATATAACATCTTGCATACTCCAGGATGAAGTGATGAAGTGAGTTTAGATTTATGCCAAGTAAGACTTATTTCTTTTTCATCAGTGAGTGAGGTGACTGGTTATGCACATGCGCGGGATATGGGACGTGAGTTTGGGAGGAGGGTAGGAGCTTTAGATTCTGTCACTCTAATAATGGGAGGTGGGGTTAGGAATGGGAAGTGATGAGGTAAGCATTTAATTGACATAACTTGAAAAAAGCAAAAGTGGACTGTAAAAGAAGTACTTGGAGGTGTTTAAAACAAAAAAATAAAAATAGGATGATTAGGGTGGGGGAGAACTATCTCAGGATGCAGATGATTCTTATGGTTAAAAACCAGTGACATGTTCCCTTTAAGGTATCCAATCCTTGGCATTAACCCTTTTCCTGGTACTGGTAGAGATAGGTTTGGTGAGCTTGGAGAAATGTAGGATGAATTGCCAATAATAGCAAAACCCAAAAACGTCTGAATGGCTCTCAAGCTCTGAGAATAATGGCACTCTAAAGAGTGCATGGCCAACTGACTACATGGAAAGACGTGTCTGAGCGCAGTTCCAACTCTAAACTACTGTTTCTTATTATCCTGATTGTTATCCTGCTGCAGACATTGCAACTAGGGATGACTGAACCTGAACCAGAAAGTTCAGGTTCGTTCTGAACATTGCGGGGTCTGGTTACCCGAACACAGACTTTGCTGCAGAAGTCTGTGTTGGCTGTTCGGATGCTAAATAAAACTTACTGAAAGGCTGCAAGGGTTTCCCTATTTTGTGATGATTGTTTTCATATATAACATGTATAGGTTTGAGCGAACATGGCGACTATGGTGATGGTTTATTATTGTCTATTAGAGACTGCATTTAAATTTTTTAATTTTACATTTTTTATTTTATTTTTACTTATATTTTAATTTAGTTTTTGACATATAATATGTTCCCCCGGGAGACCACTAAAAGACCTCTGGAGGACACAGACTTTTTTTTTTCAAACTTTTTTTTTCACTGTTTCCACTGTAACTGGGGTATCCACAGGAGCTCTAGTTAGAGGGGAAAACAGCCCCCTGTGGGTGCAATACACACAGGCAGAGCTGATCAGGGTCTCCTTAATCCCTGCAGCTCTGCTCCTGCCCCTTGCCCCAGACACCCCCAGCAGTCACATGAACTCCGGGGCTAAAATAGGAAGTAGCTCTGCTGCTTTCTGTTCTCCCCCATGTGCTTGTGCAGCTCTCTCCTGCCGGCACAGGAGAAGGCAGAAGCAGTAATAAACCGCTCCTGTCTTTTGCTCAGGGACCCTGCTGTCTCTCACAGCCGGGACCCGACCTGCTCCTGATAGATAGAGCTTTTAAAGAGCTGCCTGATTGTTTATATACATGCTATCTGCAGGGCGTATATACCCAGTGGGCAGTCGGGAAGGGGTAAATATGTTTGTTAATTCTGTCGGTGACCTATAGCCATTTTTTGGGTTGCAAAACACCTTTGCATCTGTGACATGGAAATAGAATAGTTAATCTGTCTGTTAATTCTGTCGGTGACATAAACCTTTTTTGGGGGGCGCAAAACACCTCCTTTGCATCCGTTACACTGAAATAGAGTAGTTAATCAATCTGTTAATTCTGTGGGTGAATTAAATCCATTTTGGGGGTTTCAAAACACCTCCTTTGCATCCATGATAGTGAAATTGAATAGTTAATCTGTCTATGAATTCTGTCAGTCCCTACTGAAAGCACAGAGTTGGCACCAGTGACCCATGGGAATCTGTCTTCCACCTCAACCCCTTGTACATTAGCCAAGCAGTCTGAGCTCCAAGTCATGCAGCAATTGCTTTTGCCTTTTGATGACTCTGCTGGCGGGGATTACATGGGTTCACATGGTTATCAGGCCAGGTGCACCATCTCCCACCGAGGACAGGTTGTCATTGCCTCTGGGCATCCTGGCACACATGAGCAACTACATGCTGCAGTGCAAGCGCAATGACTGGCGAGTTGCCCTCATTCTTACCAGTTGGACCTCCACCTCCTGGTTCAAGAATATACAAACCGGATTCCAAAAAAGTTGGGACACTAAACAAATTGTGAATAAAAACTGAATGCAATGATGTGGAGATGGCAAATGTCAATATTTTATTTGTAATAGAACGTAGATGACAGATCAAATGTTTAATCCGAGTAAATGTAGCATTTTAAAGGAAAAATACGTTGATTCAAAATTTCACGGTATCAACAAATCCCAAAAAAGTTGCGACAAGTAGCAATAAGAGGCTGGAAAAAGTAAATTTGAGCATAACGAAGAGCTGGAAGACCAATTAACACTAATTAGGTTAATTGGTAACATGATTGGGTATAAAAAGAGCTTCTCAGAGTGGCAGTGTCTCTCAGAAGCCAAGATGGGTAGAGGATCACCAATTCCCACAATGTTGCACAGAAAGATAGTGGAGCAATATCAGAAAGGTGTTACCCAGCGAAAAATTGCAAAGACTTTGCATCTATCATCATCAACTGTGCATAACATCATCCGAAGATTCAGAGAATCTGGAACAATCTCTGTGCGTAAGGGTCAAGGCCGTAAAACCATACTGGATGCCCGTGATCTCCGGGCCCTTAAATGACACTGCACCACAAACAGGAATGCTACTGTAAAGGAAATCACAGAATGGGCTCAGGAATACTTCCAGAAACCATTGTAAGTGAACACAATCCACCGTGCCATCCGCCGTTGCCAGCTGAAACTCTACAGTGCAAAGAAGAAGCCATTTCTAAGCAAGATCCACAAGCTCAGGCGTTTTCACTGGGCCAGGGACCATTTAAAATGGAGTGTGGCAAAATGGAAGACTGTTCTGTGGTCAGACGAGTCACGATTCGAAGTTCTTTTTGGAAATCTGGGACGCCATGTCATCCGGACCAAAGAGGACAAGGACAACCCAAGTTGTTATCAACGCTCAGTTCAGAAGCCTGCATCTCTGATGGTATGGGGTTGCATGAGTGCGTGTGGCATGGGCAGCTTGCCTGTCTGGAAAGGCACCATCAATTCAGAAAAATATATTCAGGTTCTAGAACAACATATGCTCCCATCCAGACGTCATCTCTTTCAGGGAAGACCCTGCATTTTTCAACAAGATAATGCCAGACCACATTCTGCATCAATCACAACATCATGGCTGTGTAGGAGAAGGATCCGGGTACTGAAATGGCCAGTCTGCAGTCCAGATCTTTCACCTATAGAGAACATTTGGCGCATCATGAAGAGGAAGGTGCAACAAAGAAGGCCCAAGACGATTGAACAGTTAGAGGCCTGTATTAGACAAGAATGGGAGATTATTCCTATTTCTAAACTTTAAAAACTGGTCTCCTCTTCCCCAGACGTCTGTTGAGTGTTGTAAGAAGAAGGGGAGATGCCACACAGTGGTGAAAATGGCCTTGTCCCAACTTTTTGGGGATTTGTTGACACCATGAAATTCTGATTCAACATATTTTTCCCTTAAAATGGTACATTTTCTCAGTTTAAACTTTTGTTCCGTGATTTATGTTCTATTCTGAATAAAATATTAGAAGTTGGCACCTCCACATCATTGCATTCAGTTTTTATTCACGATTTGTATAGTGTCCCAACTTTTTTGGAATCCGGTTTGTATATTTTTTTGTTTTTATGTACTCTATGCTGTTTTAAGTCATTTCCTTATCTACATTTGTTTGCAGGGCAACTGTCCTGCCCTTACCCCCATTTTGCTTCCTTTTGCAGCCCTCTAAATGACTATTCTACAGCCATTTTACAGCCCCAGTTTCGGGTCCCCATTGACTTCAATGGGGTTTGGGGTCAAGTTGGGGTACCCAAACCGACCTTTGAGCCAAAGTTCGGTCAAACCCTAGTCATTGGGTTACAGCTCCAGCTGCGGCTCACAGCGTTTTTTTTTTTCTTTACTGAAGGCTTCTCTACGATTTTCTTTTGGTTTAGCTAGGGGTTAGCTAGGACTGTTGGTGGCCTGCTCAATGATGCACACATCCAAATATGTGACCTGCCTGTCATTCTTACTGTTTCGCTATCAGAGAGGACTAGCAATGCATAGTGATACTGAGATACATTCTCCCTAATGTTTAACTGCAGGCCAGGATAAACCTGATTTAACTCGCTTGGTGACAAATTCATTCGTAACAAATCAAATTTTGGAAAACTTCGCTCATCTCCAGTGAACCACCCTTTTCTTGATGAAGAAGAAGCTCCAGCAGGGGATGTAAATTTGCAGGTGAATCCTCTTTCCAGGTTCTCCTTTATACTATCTGACATATCAGTAGTCTCTGGAAGGGACAATGGATATACAAGACCACGTGGAGTGGTGCCAGACAATAGGTCAATGATGCAGGCATGTAGCCTGTGAGATGGTAGAGTTCCAGCCTCTTTCTTATAAGAAACATCCACATAGCTGACATACAGTCAGTGGCGTATCCAAGCTATGGCAGCCATGGCTAGTGCCATAGGCGCCAAGCGGGGGGGGGGCGACAAAAAAAAAAATATCATGAAAAAAAAATTCCCACCCATTCTGCAGCCACCTCCTTTAGCCCCAGCGCTGGCGGCGGCACGCAAATTAACTTGGAAAGTACTTTTACCTTGGCTGGACAGTCTGGACTGAGGGCTGGCATGTAGGAGAAAGACAGGCGCCCCCATGATTTTCTATGAATGGGATCGCCCAGTCCGTCCGTGTATCTGCTAACTTGCAGAGGCTCCGCCTCCAGCTCCGCCTCAAGCTCCGCCTACCCTCCTCTGCGTATCGTAGCTTCATTTATCCAAGCGTGTCACTCGTGAGGTGACTGACTGCACTGAGGTGAAGTGAGGAGAAGAACTGTGAGAAGTTGGACGATTGGACCCCCAGCCAGGCAGCACTGCTAGTCTGCTACGGTACACACACACATCATGATCAGATCACACTGTATAATGATGTACTGACATTCTGCAATCTGCCAAGCACTGCAGGCAACCTAATAAATGTAACCTTGCTAAATACCTAATATAGTGCTGCTAAATATATGGAATAAATAAATTTGAATTATGCATAGATATCCTAAATAAAGTGATTTGTGCAAGTTGTACCTGCTGTTGCACAAATCACTTTATTTATATCTATGGCTATGCATAATTATAATTAATTTAATCCATATTGTGCAAGCACTATATTGGATGGGCTGCTTGCTTCTGTTTGAGACTGTCATGATGCCAGGCTTAGGCTATTGTCACACTGGGGCGTTGCGCTATTGGCGGTAAAGCGTCGCTATTTGAGCGGCGCTTTACTGTAGTTTTTGCGGCGCTATTCAGCCGCTAGCAGGGCGCCTCAAATATGCGGCTCGCAGGACTTTGAGCTTCCACTAGCTGCCCAAAAAGGGTTAAAACCGCCCGCAAAATGCAGCTTGCAGCGGTGCATTGCTGGCGGTTCGGCGGCGCTGCCCATTGATTTCAATGGGCAGTGGCGCTTTCGAATCAGTGTGTACACTGTTCCTACCCCCTCCTGGGAACTACATCTGTGTGGCAGGACGCTCTCTACGTGTTAGAGACATCAAGGAGATGTGAATTACTATGCGTGCTGCAATGCATACTGGGAAATGTAGTTCTTACATGAACGAGCGCCGCAAGCCAGGAAGTGAATGAGAGAACAGAAACTAGAACGCCGGAGGTGATATAGATGAAGGAATTTAATAAGTATTTACTCGTTTTTTAACAGAATCATTACACTATTCTGTTTTTCTACCTTACAAACATTAATTTTAGGCAACAAAAACTTTAATTGGAAGATTAAAGAGTTTGACTTGAAGATTTGTCAGCTGTTTTTTTTTTTGTTAAGGTTATCTGAAAGATGGGTTTAAAATATTTTGACAGGGGCGCAGTTTCAGTGCTTGCCATAGGCGCCATTTTCACTAGATACGCCTCTGCATACAGTATGAAGGAAATAGTCCCTGAGAGTCTGGTGCAATTTGAAGCCTCATGGCTTGATGGATTGTAGTCAGATAGTGTCAATGGCATCAATATCTCCAACCAAGGACTTGCCAGATATCCCAATCAATGACAGAAACTTGGAGTCATAGCCAAGGTAATCCCATATATAATGACTGATGGGGAAAACATGAAAAGAAATCTCTGAGAAAACTCAACTGCATTGTGGTACAGTTTTATGCATATTGTGTAAACCTGTGAACCCAGCATTGGACACTACACAATCTGCGCCTACAGAGTCCATAGTTGTAAATCCAGTACTGCATGCTACACAGTTTATTCTATAGGACCAATATATTTTTTTTATCATGTTGAGAACTTTGTTGCATTCATATAAAAAAGTTGCATATGTTTTTATACAGTAAAAAAGCTTTATTTCCTAAAGCAAGAATATCCCTTAAAACGTGTCACTGCACAATTAAATATATGTAAACCTAAAAATGTTGCTAGAAAAACAACCATAGAATGCCCAATAAAAATATAAATATTTTATTAAATCATCAATTGATCAAAAATTATTTAAAGACATTTTCACAGAATTACTATGGAGAAAAATCAGCAAAACAACCTGGATACAGTAGTCCCCCCTGTCGGTGCCTCAAAAGCCCGCCAAATAGATGACATACATGTCCATGCAATATGCAGTGAGGTGATTCACAAGCAGCAAATATCAGGTTAATATCTGCTACAAGTGACTGTGATATTCACCTCGCTGCACAGCCCAGTGGAGAGTAGTGTGTACTGATAGGGCCCTAAATGGTAATACTCTAGAGCACATAATCACATACCATCCGTTAAATAATTTCAAATGAATATGCCCCTAAACAACAGGTCATGGATAGCAGACTACAAAATAACAAGCTATTACACAGAAGTACCCACTGGGAACGTGAACATACCCATAGACATGATGAAGGGCTGAGACACCGAACACAAGGCAGGCAAGAACCCCGACGCGCGTTTCGCCTCAGCTTCGTCAGGAGGTTAATGAGAGTGTGGCCATGGCTCCCCCTTTATACCCCTCATGTAGCTGCACATATGTAAATAATTGATATAACTCGGCTGATACCTATTAACCGAGCGCTTGTGCCCGATGATGCACGCCGTGGACATCATGGAGGCGCCGCATTCATCAGGAGGAGGGGTGGAACGCAAACATGCGTTCCAGCCCGCCTCCCAAGGAAACACAGCGGCGTCCCCACGTGACCCGGCGCACAGCGCATCCTGGCCAAGCGCTGCATCAGCTCATTCGGCAGACATGCCATTAGACTCTGGAAATGTCAGACCCTCTTCAAATATATGGGAAATGGTTTTAGCCCTAAATAGAGTCTACATTGAGTGTATACGGTTCAGAAATGCCAGAGGACCGCTGAATATTCAGAACTAATAGCAGAGAAGATAGAAAAGAAAGAGGGGTAAAAAAGAAGAGCAGGAGGAATCAGGAGGAATGAACAAAAACTCCATACCATATATTATAAAATTAGATTATGGATACACGTATCTATGGTCACATAATCATACAAGGGATCCTTGGTGTCGTACTGTATAATAGTAAATTAATACATCAGCAATAGCATGATTCTATGGACAATTGAGTGCCCAGATTCCCAACAAGAAAAACTATAATTCCACAGTACCATGATTTCATACAAGATTACAGCAAATTAGCATGATAGATGTATACAAGAAGAATACTATGATTCCACATCAATTGAATCCCATGATTTTTAACAATAAATTTACATATCCATGACACCATGATTACAACAATCTATCACCAACAGACATTATGTGCATAATTATGTGATACAATATATATTTCCTCTAAGACGTGATAAATGTACATCAATTATGTACATATATATATATATATATATATATATAGAGGAAAACAGTAATATTCCAAAAACAAAAGTGATGTTACTCTCATACCAATATTACCAGAGACAAATTTAAGTGACCCATCCAACAATTCATTCCATAGAGGTGTAGATCCCATTAAATAAAAATTGTGTCCTATCGAGCCCATAAAAAGGACATTTACATAAATTCATAATTAGTGTGAAGCACCGCAGGGAATGATCGATGGACCCAAGTGCAACTGGGCCCACCAAAACATAGTGGGTCCAGTGCAGTCGGGCCCACCGTAACACCCCAGCAACACTGGACACACACATAATTATTCCAAATCCATAATTGTGAAAAAATCAACATCTATACTCATACAAAAAATCATAGTGATCGACAAATCTTCTAATACGAGTTGTATTACAACTTATAGTGACATAGCCTATGCAACAATATTACCAGAGTAAAAACTCCAAAATCCCTAATAATAAATATATATAAAACTAATAATTCATACTCAGGGGTGATAGATGTGCCCAAGTCCAGCCGGGTACCATCAATAGTGGTTATACCAGCCCAGTCAGGCACATCATCATCCAAAATGACACATAATCAGAATCATAACCCTAACCACATAGATGAAAAAATACCCAGACTATGTAAATTTAGAATCCCATGTGTCCCTCCTTTCGAGTGCATGTATCATGATTCACTTCATGTTGATATCTTCTTCTTAGTTTTGCATCACCAGAATCCCCGGCCTATATGGAAGTTGCTCCTCTACTCGCACACCTCCACTCCTCATACCATGACCACACGAAAACTAAATAGAATAAAAAACAGTTAAAATTACTGAAAAAGTTCAGTAACAGCGCTACCCTAAATAAAGGATTTGAAACTCAAAGCCTCATTTAATCCATGAGGGGTCACCGTGTTGAGCAGAACCATCCACTTTGTCTCCTTTTGGAGGAGGCAGCGTTTTATATTACCCCCTCTAATCCCCAAGCGTACACGATCTATCCCTTTAAAGAGAATGCCCCTAGGATTGCAGCCATGTACCTCCCTGAAATGTTTTGCCACTGCTATTGTAGGGAGGCCTCTTCTCCTTTTTCGGTTCTAACACAATTAAATATATGTCAGGCACTGAACTGCATACTAATATAGAAGCACAAGATTAAAGTAAATGACAATCAATATTGACAATGAAAAATCATTTGAGATTTATTCTGCTCATCTGCAGACATATTAGGGCAAAATATAAGAAATGTATAATAAATATATATATATATATATATATATATATACAGTTGCAATAAAAAGTATGTGAACCCTTTGGAATGATATGGATTTCTGCACAAATTAGTCATAAAATGTGATCTGATCTTCATCTAAGTCACAACAATAGACAATCACAGTCTGCTTAAACTAATAACACACAAAGAATTAAATATTACCATGTTTTTATTGAACACACCATGTAAACATTCACAGTGCAGGTGGAAAAAGTATGTGAACCACTAGACCAGGCATCCTCAAACTGTGGCCCTCCAGCTGTTGCAAAACTACAACTCCCAGCATGCCCGAACAGCCTACAGGTATCAGCCTACAGCAGGGCATTGTGGGAGTTGTAGTTGTACAACAGCTGGAGGGCCGCAGTTTGAGGAGGCCTGCACTAGACTAATGACATCTCCAAGAGCTAATTGGAGTGAGGTGTCAGTCAACTGGAGTCCAATCAATGAGATGAGATTGGAGGTGTTGGTTACAGCTGCCCTGCCCTATAAAAAACACACACCAGTTCTGGGTTTGTTTTTCACAAGAAGCATTGCCTGATGTGAATGATGCCTCACACAAAAGAGCTCTCAGAAGACCTACAATTAAGAATTGTTGACTTGTATAAAGCTGGAAAGGGTTATAAAAGTATCTCTAAAAGCCTTGCTGTTGATCAGTCCACGGTAAGACAAATTGTCTATAAATGGAGAAAGTTCAGCACTGCTGCTACTCTCGCTAGGAGTGGCCGTCCTGTAAAGATGACTGCAAGAGCACAGTGCAGACTGCTCAATGAGGTGAAGAAGAAACCTAGAGTGTCAGCTAAAGACTAACAAAAGTCTCTGGCATATGCTAACATCCTTGTTAGCGAATCTACGATACGTAAAACACTAAACAAGAATGGATTTCATGGGAGGATACCACAGAATTAGCCACTGCTGTCCAAAAAAAACATTGCTGCACGTTTACAGTTTGCACAAGAGCACCTGGATGTTCCACAGCAGTACTGGCAAAATATTCTGTGGACAGATGAAACCAAAGTTGAGTTGTTTGGAAGAAACACACAACTCTATGTGTGGAGAAAAAGAGGCACAGCACACCAACATCAAAAACTCATCCCAACTGTGAAGTATGGTGGTGTGGGCATTATGGTTTGGGGCTGCTTTGCTGCGTCAGGGCCTGGACGGATTGCTATCATCGAAGGAAAAATGAATTCCCAAGTTTATCAAGACATTTTGCAGGAGAACTTAAGGCCATCTGTCCACCAGCTGAAGCTCAACAGAAGATGGGTGTTGCAACAGGACAACCACCCAAAGCATAGAAGTAAATGAACAATAGAATGGCTTAAACAGAAGAAAATACGCCTTCTGGAGTGGCCCAGTCAGAGTCCTGACCTCAACCCGATTGAGATGCTGTGGCATGATTTCAAGAAAGCGATTCACACCAGACATCGCAAGAATATTGCAGTTGGGATATGAAGTTGGTGTTACGCTGAGCGCTCCGGGTCCCCTGCTGGCCTCGGAGCGCTCACAGCGTATGCCCCCAGGCAGCACTCCAGCGTCTCGGCGTGTGCTTCCTCGCTCTCTAGGGCGCGCGCGCCGGGACTCTTAGATTCAAAGGACCAGTGCACCAGTGATTGGTGCCTGGTCCAAAAGGGGTTATTAAGGGTTAAGGTTGTGAGAGGCAGTGCTGACTTAATTAGGCTGCACCTGTGCACTGCCCATTTATACCTTCTCCTCCCACAGCCTTCTGCCGGATCTTTGTGCCTTGTGCCTCAGAGAAAGCGTTCCCTACGATGTTAGCCTTACCTGTTGCCGTACCCGTTGCTACCGTCCACTCGCCTTTGAACCTTTGCCGCCTGCCCTGACCGCTGCTACGTCCGACTACGCTCTTACCTTCTCCCTGTGTACCACGCCTTATCAGCTGCCAGAGAGGTCGAGTTGTTACTAAGGGACACGACCTGGTAGTTACCGCCACGGCAAATCCATCCCGCCTTGCGGCGGGCTCTGGTGAAGACCAGTAACTGCTTAGAACCGGTCCTCTAGTACAACCCGCGCCATCGCCTCTCTGGTCCAGAGGATTCACTACCTGTCCTGCCGGTTCGTGACAGTAAGATCCGGCCATGAATCCCGCTGATGTTCCCCTGCCAAGCCTGGAGGACCTCAGCACCATTGTGGCCCAGCAGGGTCAACAGCTGGCCCAGTTGACCGCTATGTTGCAGCAGCTCCTGCCTTCTCTGCAATAGCCAGCTCCTCCGTCTGCTCCTGCTGCATCACCTCCGCCTGCCGTTACCACCGGTTCCAGAATCCGTTTGTCCTTACCAGACAAATATGACGGAGATCCTAAGCAGTGCCGTGGGTTCTTGTCGCAGTGCTCTCTCCACCTCGAGCTTTTGTCCGACCAGTTTCCTTCTGAGCGAGCCAAGGTAGCCTTTATTCTCAGTTTACTGTCCGGGAAGGCCCTGGCCTGGGCTACACCACTATGGGACCGCGCAGATCCTGC
Source organism: Bufo bufo (assembly GCF_905171765.1). Classification (NCBI taxonomy): domain Eukaryota; kingdom Metazoa; phylum Chordata; class Amphibia; order Anura; family Bufonidae; genus Bufo; species Bufo bufo. The sequence goes on along the minus strand of NC_053391.1, from coordinate 203,900,176 downwards.
CACCGCTTCCGTCCAGAGCTTCTGCCTAGAGTTACGGAATGTTTTTGAGGAGCCTGCCCAGGTTACCTCCGCAGAGACTGCCTTACTAAATTTGACCCAAGGAGGTTCTTCCGTGGGTGACTATGCCATTCAGTTCCGCACCCTGGCCTCTGAGCTGAACTGGAACAATGAAACAATGAAGCCCTTTGCGCCACCTTCAAGAAAGGACTTAACAGTGAAGTAAAGGACGTTCTGGCTGCACGTGAGCTTCCTTCCACTTTTAGTGACCTCATCTTGCTGGCCACTAGGATAGACAAACGTTTCGCTGAAAGACAAGAGGAACTCCTCCTTGAAAAGGAAAAAGCTCGTCCTAGACGCTTTCCTCGCCTGGCTCCCGTTTTTCCGCATCCACCTCAACCCGCTACTGGGTTTTCCGCCGTGGAAGCCGCCGCAGAAACGAGAACCTGTGTCTGTACTGTGCCAGTACCGAGCACTTCCTTAGAGATTGTCCTCTCCGTCCACCGCGTTCGGGAAACGCTCGTACCTAGTAAGCGTGGGAGAGGCGTTGCTAGGTGTGGATTCTTCCTCTCCACGTCTCATCATACCCGTGCAGTTGATCATCTCTTCCAAGTCCTCCTTCTCCGCAGCCGCCTTCTTGGATTCCGGTTCAGCTGGCAACTTCATTCACGCCTCCTTGGTTGACAAGTACCGTATTCCAGTAATCCATCTACCCAAGCCGTTTTTCATTTCTACTGTTAACGGTGAGAGACTTTCAGCCACCGTGCAGTTCCGTACCCAGCCTCTGCAGATGGACATCGGAATATTTCATACTGAGACTTTAGAATTCTTTGTCCTTCCCTTCTGTTCCTCCGAACTCCTCCTGGGTCTGCCGTGGCTTCAACGTCATAGCCCTGTCCTGAATTGGTCCACCGGTGAGATCCTGCGTTGGGGCTCCTCCTGTTCGGACCGCTGTCTCAAGCCTGCTCTGGTCAAACAGAACCCGCAAGTTTCTCCGCCTTCTGGGCTGCCCAAGCCATACCATTCCTTAACGGATGTCTTCTGCAAGAAACAAGCTGAGGTTCTTCCTCCTCACCGATCCTATGATTGCCCGATCGATCTGATACTTGGTTCTACTCCACCTCGGGGCAGAATTTATCCTCTCTCACCTCCTGAGACTCTTGCCATGTCCGACTATATACGTGAGAACCTACAGAGAGGATTCATAAGAAAATCTTCTTCTCCTGCTGGGGCCGGTTTTTTCTTCGTGACTAAAAAAGACGGCTCCCTCCGCCCCTGCATTGACTACAGAGGTCTTAATAAAATTACCATCAAGAACCGTTACCCTCTGCCTCTAATCTCTGAGCTATTTGATCGTCTCCGAGGGGCTAAGATCTTCACTAAATTGGACCTTCGTGGGGCCTATAATCTGATCCGTATCCGTGAGGGAGAAGAATGGAAGACCGCCTTTAACACAAGGGACGGCCATTTCGAGTATTTGGTGATGCCCTTCGGCCTCTGCAACGCACCTGCTGTCTTCCAGGAATTCGTCAATGATATTTTCAGGGACTTACTTTACACCTGCGTGGTCGTATACCTGGATGATATCCTCATCTTTTCCTCCAATTTGGATCTACACCGGGTCCATGTGCAACAAGTTCTTACTCGTCTTAGGAGAAATCGCCTGTACGCTAAACTTGAAAAATTTCTTTTTGAACGGACCTCCCTGCCTTTCCTGGGTTACATTATCTCAGCCCAAGGACTTCAAATGGACCCAGCCAAACTCTCGGCGGTTCTGGATTGGCCACGTCCCTCTGGTCTCCGAGCCATACAAAGATTTTTGGGCTTTGCGAATTACTACAGGCAATTCATCCCTCACTATTCCACTCTGGTAGCTCCTATCGTGGCCCTCACTAGAAAAGGAGCTAACCCCAAATCCTGGCCTTCCCAAGCCGAGGAAGCCTTCCAGTCCCTGAAATCCGCCTTTGCCTCTGCACCCGTTCTCTCTAGACCAGATTCCACCAAGCCCTTCTCTCTTGAAGTGGATGCCTCCTCGGTGGGAGCCGGAGCTGTCCTCACCCAGAAGTCTTCCCGGGGCAAGACTTCAACTTGTGGCTTCTTTTCTAAAACATTCTCTTCCGCAGAGAGAAATTACTCCATTGGGGACAGGGAACTGCTGGCTATTAAATTGGCACTGGAGGAATGGAGACATTTACTCGAGGGTGCCACACATCCTGTGTACATCTTCACGGACCACAAGAACCTGGCTTATCTCCAGTCTGCTCAGAGATTAAATCCCCGTCAGGCTCGTTGGTCTCTGTTCTTCGTCCGCTTTAACTTTGAGATCCATTTCCGTCCGGCTTGTAAGAACATTAGGGCAGATGCTCTGTCTCGCTCCTCTGATGTGGTGGGCGACGAGTTAACACCTCAATATATTATCCCTCCAGAACGCCTTATTACAGTCGCTCCCGTGGACCTGCGCCTTCTTCCTCCTGGCAAATCCTACGTACCTCCACGTCAGCGGCTGAGAATTCTCAAGTGGGGCCACGCCTCCCCTTTTGCTTTTGTGGGAGGGGCGTAGGGGGCTTCTTAAGCTCCGCCGCCCAGCTCTCCTGGTGCACCTCCTCTCTCGCCCCTCCCTCCCGGCCCTTCTTCACACATCTCCCATAGGGTATGCCCCCTTTATTTGGCCTACCCTCGTCACGTGGCTACAGGCACACCACCAGCCACCTTAGCTAGATTAGGTTCAGTCCCATCCACCAGGCTTCGCGCCGTAGCCAGGACCACAAATATATATATATATATATATATATATATATATATACAGGGAGTGCAGAATTATTAGGCAAGTTGTATTTTTGAGGATTAATTTTATTATTGAACAACAACCATGTTCTCAATGAACCCAAAAAACTCATTAATATCAAAGCTGAATATTTTTGGAAGTAGTTTTTAGTTTGTTTTTAGTTTTAGCTATTTTAGGGGGATATCTGTGTGTGCAGGTGACTATTACTGTGCATAATTATTAGGCAACTTAACAAAAAACAAATATATACCCATTTCAATTATTTATTTTTACCAGTGAAACCAATATAACATCTCAACATTCACAAATATACATTTCTGACATTCAAAAACAAAACAAAAACAAATCAGTGACCAATATAGCCACCTTTCTTTGCAAGGACACTCAAAAGCCTCAGAGAGGTGTACTGTTTTCCCTCCTTGTAAATCTCACATTTGATGATGGACCACAGGTTCTCAATGGGGTTCAGATCAGGTGAACAAGGAGGCCATGTCATTAGATTTTCTTCTTTTATACCCTTTCTTGCCAGCCACGCTGTGGAGTACTTGGACGCGTGTGATGGAGCATTGTCCTGCATGAAAATCATGTTTTTCTTGAAGGATGCAGACTTCTTCCTGTACCACTGCTTGAAGAAGGTGTCTTCCAGAAACTGGCAGTAGGACTGGGAGTTGAGCTTGACTCCACCCTCAACCCGAAAAGGCCCCACAAGCTCATCTTTGATGATACCAGCCCAAACCAGTACTTCACCTCCACCTTGCTGGCGTCTGAGTCGGACTGGAGCTCTCTGCCCTTTACCAATCCAGCCACGGGCCCATCCATCTGGCCCATCAAGACTCACTCTCATTTCATCAGTCCATAAAACCTTAGAAAAATCAGTCTTGAGATATTTCTTGGCCCAGTCTTGACGTTTCAGCTTGTGTGTCTTGTTCAGTGGTGGTCGTCTTTCAGCCTTTCTTACCTTGGCCATGTCTCTGAGTATTGCACACCTTGTGCTTTTGGGCACTCCAGTGATGTTGCAGCTCTGAAATATGGCCAAACTGGTGGCAAGTGGCATCTTGGCAGCTGCTCGCTTGACTTTTCTCAGTTCATGGGCAGTTATTTTGCGCCTTGGTTTTTCCACACGCTTCTTGCGACCCTGTTGACTATTTTGAATGAAACGCTTGATTGTTCAATGATCACGCTTCAGAAGCTTTGCAATTTTAAGAGTGCTGCATCCCTCTGCAAGATATCTCACTATTTTTGACTTTTCTGAGCCTGTCAAGTCCTTCTTTTGACCCATTTTGCCAAAGGAAAGGAAGTTGCCTAATAATTATGCACACCTGATATAGGGTGTTGATGTCATTAGACCACACCCCTTCTCATTACAGAGATGCACATCACCTAATATGCTTAATTGGTAGTAGGCTTTTGAGCCTATACAGCTTGGAGTAAGACAACATGCATAAAGAGGATGATGTGGTCAAAATACTCATTTGCCTAATAATTCTGCACGCAGTGTATATATATTGACCTTTTGGAGAAGAAAACTATCAATTTGGGTTCATTGTGGTCCGCTAAAAACAGAACCCTTTTTACCTTCTGGTGTTTCCTTAGCAAAGAAGCAATACTTACGCTCATGATTATTTGTGTATAGAACTGCTGGAATAAACTTTCACACTAGCGTTTTTACTGGATCCGGCAGGGTTCAGCAAAAACGCTTCCGCTACTGATAATACAGCTGTCTGCATCCGTTATGAACGGATCCGGTTGTATTATCTTTAACAATGCCAAGACGGATCCGTCAAGAACTCAACTGAAAGTCAATGGAGGACGGATCCGTTTTCTATTGTTGCAGATTATGGCAGAGAAAACGGATCCGTCCCCATTGACTTGCATTGGGGGTCATGCCGGATCTGTCTTGCTCCGCATCCCAGGATGGAAAGCAAACTACAACATGTTGCGGTTTGCTCTCCAGTCTGGGAATGCAACTAAACAGAACAGAATGCATTTTGGTGCATTCCATTCTGTTCAGTTCAGTTTTGTCCCCATTGACAATAAATGAGGACAAAACTGAAGCTTTTTTTTCCGGTATTGAGCCCCTATGACGGATCTTAATACCGGAAAACTAAAATGCTGGTGTGAAAGTAGCCTAAGTCCATATACACGGACGTGTTCATATTTCTATCAAGAAATATTGGACCCACAATCCGTGTACCCATAGTTACACACCAATTGCTGCTTTTTAGATCATAAAGGGATTGTTGGTACAGCTCATGTGAATTCTCATACTCCTGCGGTCCAAACGATCATATCCAGTAGTTAATTGCAATATGCCACACACTCCTGTTTATATACCTCATTTAACTCTTGCACAAATGACACTTGGTATAACATCAGGTGAAGTCATTTCTGTACACGCATGTTGCTCTGCTGATGTGTGTTTGCTGGGATAATTCTGACATTGATTTCTTCAGGCTTCTTATAATGCTCCCTTGGATGCCTACAACAAAGGAGGCTGTCCAAAAATATAAGGGCATATTTATTATGACCGGCGTTTTAGATACTCCTCTTAATTAGCCCCTGCACTGGCAGTGGATAGCTGAAGTTATGTAGAGGTGCCGGACTCTATATAACTTTGGTCGATTCACCCCCGATTCTAAATGTACCATAAGACATTCTCGTTGCTGTCCTCCGAAGTTACAGATTCTGTTGCAACATGACGTGCGACAGAATCTGCGCCAGATATATGCCACAAAAGTTACGTATGTTTGTCCGTAAATGACTCCCATAGTTTAGAGAGGAGCGAATCTATTTGCTAGAATCCAAATTCAACCTGAATTTTTAAAAACATTCTGGTTCTTCAGATTTTTTTGGGTTTCATTTATACAGAGTGTGTGTGAGAGAGAGAGGAAATTCACTCATGTCTGTCGCTGCAATTTAGGACAAGTCCCAAACTAGGGGACTACACCTCTCTTCTCTGTGGGATTCAATTGGTTAATACATTTTCACCATGTGCCAGAGGATGCAGTCAACCTAAGAATCAAAGACATAGATACTTTGCTGGTTAAAGGATTCTCTGCCAGGCAGCAACCGTAGAGTCAATTTTATTAGTTGCACATTGTGGATCTAACCACCATTTATTAAAGCAACCAATCAGAAGCATAATGGTATGGAAAAATACATGTAAAAGACATGACTCATATCTGCAAAAGTCCCTGTCTATATTTCCTCCAAGCAGTTCCGTATTTGACAAATTTTCTCGCACTTCGTGGTAACAAATCAATTTTTCCCAAAAATGGTGGTAAGAACAAACCAAAAATGCATACTCAACTTATCCATTTGAGGCGCAAAGAGGTCGCCACGGCCATCTTGATTGAAGATACCGTGCACCACAGCCGCCCAGCATGATGATGTCATCACATCATTACACAAGATTTTGTGTGGTTTCTTCAATCAAGATGGCTGCAGTGGCTACTATGCGATCAAATGGATATAGTGAGTATTTTTTACTGGATAAACCGCTTAAAATCCACAATGTTAATCTCAGATGCTATGATCAGCAATTAATGTGGCATCTGAGAGGTTCATTGACGGGGGAAGGGGGGCGCACCATCACCGTTCTTAGTCATTGCACCCACCAAATACAAAGAAATGCGCTTCGTGATTCCTTGTGCACCTGAAAGTGTCATTACAAAGTCATAGGTTCAACAGTGACTTTTTAAAAAGTTGGCACAATCTCCCCTTTTTTGCCTTCCATGACACTTTTCGAAAAGTGGGCATTGTAAGAGCAGGGAAGGGGGTGTGGTCAGTCGCAGTGACAAATTTATCTTCATTTACACCAGTTTTCTGGTGTAAATGAAGCCAGAAATCTACAGCAGCTCTGAGTTGTTGTTGATTTCTGGTTAGGCACACAATATGATAAATAGGTATTCTAATGTACTGTATATGTGCGGTATGCCAGACCAAACAGGGGAATTATACGTGAGGTCACAGTTCTGGTTACTCACGGTTATGTCGTTCCTGGGCATAAGTGAAAAGGAGAACGGCACAAGAATTCTCTGGGGCACACTCTGGTGTAAGGGACACAGGCTAGATGGTGGTTCGAGGTGCCCTTGATGGTCGGTATTAATGTGCCTATGGCAAGGTCGCTTGTAGTCGTGACGCCAGTACCTTTTGTGGTGGTACAACCATTTACTATAGTGTTAATTGTAGGAACTGAAGACCGAGACAAGGGCGGTGCAATCCAAATTATAACTTTTACTGAACGTTGCTCCTAGTAGCAATTCCATCCAATTTATAAAACAGTCTTTTGTACATCCCAGTATAAAGTACAGTCTCATGCATACAGGGGTAGGGTGATGTAAGTCCTCAGAAGAAAACAGGTTCTAGTCCTAAATATATATGAAAGCTACTGCTTCAGACTAGGCTTTGAAGTAGATAAAGTCTTTGGCTGGTAAAAACTCTCGCCTGATCCTAACCTGACTTGAAGGTGGTTTACTGAGTCCTTGAACCTCTATTTTCCAGTGTTTTCTGACAGATGGCCTATCTGTCCTCAGGGTTTAAACTGGAAGATGTGGATGCTGGAAGCTGTGTCCTACACCTGGTTGCAAAGGTGCCTGGGAAGCCTTTAAGTATGGCCGTGTGCTATCCTTTGACTTGAACTATATGTAAGAATCCCCTTGAATACTTGCTTTGATAGCTGGACACTGGTCACCCTGGAAGAGTGGTATGTAGAAGTGGACTTCTTACCTCTGGGTGGAATCTTGTGGCTTTAACCCTGGGCTGTGGAGCCAACAGGGAGAAGGCAGAGAGGCAGGAGACCTCCCTCCAGAAAGCAGCTACTTCATGGCTGCTCTCTGTCTAAACTAGTCCAGACTGGAACTAACTGGAACTTGACTGAACTTGTGCCTGAGCTAAGCTATATATACACTGTGACACTGCCCCATCTAGTGGAGACACAAGTGTAGTGCACCCTAACTAGGCCTGTGTAAGGGATCTTACATGTGGAATCACATATTGACATGGGAGAATATGACATGAGATAAAATACAGCATACATGCATAAAATAAGACATTAAGACACAATAAAAACAAGTTTGCGGTGCCCACGGTCACGTAGTAGGACACTGTATATGGCCAAAATAAATGAAAAAACGAGCATAACAGTGCTCTCAAATAGCACTAAATGAAAAATGTATATGTAAACTAATTCTGCATTTAATATGATAAATATGAGCTCACCCACCACAGCAAGGTGACCTCAATCCAGGCAGGAACCTACTCTATTTAGTACCTGTCTTGTATGCCATATGGGCATCTAAATTCAGGAGAGCAGAACTTGCACATATGATATGTTGTTATTTGTTAGATCTACAGTATATGCAATCAAGCATCCAATGAGAGAAAGAGCAAACTCAGCTATACACTCTATGTATCAACTAATTAAAAGCAGCCTATAGAATAAGTCAATGAATGAGTGCATTCAGACTTGAAGGTGGCCACAGAACATAACATGTGTCAGTTCTCTATGTAATGAAGACAATGTGATACTAACAATACAACTTCAGTTTAATTTATGGCTGATATTGAATATCTCTTCTTACTCAGGAAATGTAAGCATCAATGGAATAAATAAGTAATTGCTAATGAAAATTTTGCAGTAACCTTGTCATTACATAGCATCTTGAAAAGGTTGGCATATGTACCGTGCCATTGTTCCCTTTGGGTGCCTTCTGTGTGTTGTTGTACAAAAGAAGTTCATAGTCCAATCTGCTTCTTAATTTGTTAAACATACTCAGTATAAATTTTACTTAGAATATATTGTAAGATTCATTCACAAACTGAAAAAATAATGATATGCTATGTCTACAATCACTATAAAATCCTGAAGCATGCTGAAAATGCAGGTGAAAATTTTTATAGAAAATCAAAGTAAATAGGTTTCTAAGCATTGTTATGTGGACTCTAATGGGGTTGGCAATTGTACATTTTAAATTAAGACTCCCCCTCTATTAACCTTGCATATCTGTGCATTACAAGGATAGCCCATTGATTTCAAAGGGCAACACGTAAAGGAGTTAACCTAGTGTTTAAAATGGATGGACAATCCTTGGAATAGGCCACCAATATTAGGTAAGTGAGAGTCCAACAGGCAACCGCTGATCAACTATTTAAAGGGACTGTGGACTCTGTGACCTCCATTATTTACGGTGCTCTGCAATCAATCCATAAAGTCTTACTTTTACTAATGGCTTTGCTGAGTATTGCAGCTTAATACATTGGAAACACATAAACATCAGTGATTTGGGATAAAGGTGCAATATCAAACACAGTTACACAATTTGTTGCACTGTACGGAACAACATAAGCAATGAAGAAAAGGCCATAGTGCTCACCCAAGTACCATGGCCTCTTCAGATGTCTGACAGGTGAGGGTCAGAGATGAGCGAATTTTTCAACAAGTCAATTCGCCGATTCGCTGAATTATTCAGGAAAAATTTAGCTTGACCCGAATATATTTGCGGCAAATTACGTTAAAAATCGCCTATTTCCTGGCTGCTGAAAGCCTTTATAGTGGTGTAGAACACTTGTAGTAACACACATAGGTAGTCTGCTTTGGTCGTGAAATAATACTGTGAGTCCGTATGACATACAGATGACAGGCGTCGCTCTTAAAATCACTGTACACTTCACTTATTAGGGCAGTCACGGGACCAAAACTGACCAAATAACAAGTATGAACTCAGCCTAACAGGTCGATGTTAGCGTCAAGAAGATGCTCACTCCTTTTACACCGTTGTCAGCTGATTCCACATAGATGTCTACAGAACCTGTTCTATTAAACGCGCCCCCCGACAGAGTGGAGAGGGTGTCAGCATAAGTTTGTGTTGACGTCACTGATTAATTTTCCCTTCATCTGATCTGTCAGAACAATAACCCACAAAAAATGGATCCTGTCTTGGAGCATTTGCCTTCACTCAGTCAGCATTTGCTCAATAATCCATTAGTATTGCTAATGCCCAAAAAAAACAGGAGTGGCTATAAAACAGAGATGACTCATGAATGTAATATTTGTCTTCTGTTTTGTACCCACTCCTGCTTTTGGCTACCAAATCATAAGCCAATTCTGATGGGAACATACAGGCCTTACAGCTGCTACGCAGACAGGATACGGTGTGCATCTCATTTTATCCTCCTTCTGACAGATCATAAGAAAGGTCAAATAAATCATGATGTCAGCCAGGCCGAAAGGAAAAATAGCGGCCCAGTCATGAAGTGGGGAGGGTGGGAACAGAATGAGAAGTCCACAGAGTGAACCTATTACAAAGTGGTGAGGTGAAAGCAGCATGAGGAGATCATAGAGTGGCCTAATGACAGAGTCTGGAGGAGGCGGCAGCATCAGGAGTCAACAGAGTGGCACGACGACAAAAGATTGTGGCGTTGGCGGCAGCATCAGGAGGCCACAGAGCAGCACGACAACAAGAGATTGTAGAGGTGGCAGCAGCAGGAGGAGATCACATAGTGGCCCAATGACAGAGTCTGGAGGTGGCGGCAGCATCAGGAGGCTACAGAGTGGCATGACGACTAAAGATTGTGGAGGTGGCGGCTGCATCAGGAGGCCACAGAGTAGCATGACGACGACAGATTGTGGAGGTGGCAGCAGTATGAGTAGGCCACAGAGTGGCACAATGACAGAGTCTGAAGGGGGCGGCAGCATCAGGAGGCCACAGAGTGGCACACTGACAGAGTCTGAAGTTGGCAGCAGTATGAAGAGGCCACTGAGTGGCATAATGACAGAGTCTGGAGTTGGCAGCAGCATGAGGAGACCACAGAGTGGCCCAATGACAGAGTCTAGAGGTGGCGGCAGCAGCAGCATCAAGAGGAGGCCACCGAGTGGCACAATGACCGAATCTGGAGTTGGCAGCAGTATGAGGAGGCCACCGAGTGGTACAATAACCAAGACTGCTGCCAACTCCAGACTCGGTCATTGTGCCACTGAGTGGCACAATGACCGAGTCTGGAGTTGGCAGCAGTATGAGGAGTCCACCGAGTGGTACAATGACCAAGTCTGAAGTTGGCAGCAGTATGAGGAGGTCACAGAGTGGTACAATGACAGAGTCTGGAGGTGGCGGCAGCAGCAGCATCAGGAGGAAGCCACTGAGTGGCACAATGACCGAGTCTGGAGTTGGCAGCAGTATGAGGTGGCCACCGAGTGGTACAATCACCAAGTCTAGAGGTGGCGGCAGCATCAAGAGGCCACAAAGTAGCACGACAACGAGAAATTGTGGAGTTGTCAGCAGTATGAGGAGGCCACTGAGTGGCACAATGTCACCGCCAGCTCTCTGAGAAGGTCTGACAGACGTTCTTCTGTACCTCTTGCATGATGTTCTTTGTTTTAGTTTCACTTTGTCATCTCCTTTCCTTCTCTCAGCTGTCACCTATTTACACTGATTGCCTCCCTTTATATTCCCTCCCATATTGCCTCACTTTGCGGTTTATACTACTTCCTGGATTGTGTTCACTGCTGGATGCTGCAACTGCTGATTCCTCAGATAAGTCTTTTTCCTTTATTTGTGTTTCCGTACTGGCTTGATTCTTGGTGACCCTGACTCCCTCCATATTAAGTGCAGGGAGCCGGTGGTCGTGTCCCCTCACTATTATAGGGTTTTCAGGTGTCACACAGTCTAGGTACGAGGGTATGCCATCGTCTATCATAAAGACCTTTGCATGGGCATAGCAGTCAGGGAGAGCTCTAGAGGTTTAATAGGGCTCACCCATATGTTCCTTAGTTTGGGATCAAGTCAGTCGGATGTTTATTTATAACTTCCAGTTTTCTGCAACACCATCCGTGACATTATAAAACACCATTACCGTCTTAAGCATGGATCCGGTTTCAGCCTTGATTGACCGCATGCAGGGTCTTTCAATGGAGGTAGCAGATCTCCGTAAAACTGTGTCTCAGTTTCAGGTGACCGGTTCTGCTTGCGTTCATGGAGTTTGTTCCGAGCTTAAGATCTTGCTTCCGTATACGTTCTCCGGGGGTAGTGAGAATTTTGTTCGCTTTAGAGAGGCTTGCAAACTCCATTTTCGCCTACTTCCCCATTCCTCTAGTGATGAAGAGCAGAGGGTGGGGATCATCATCTCACGGCTCAGGGATAACGCTCAGTCTTGGGCCTTCTCTCTGCCGGTGGGGGCACGGCCCCTCAGATCGGTGGATGAATTTTTTGTAGCCCTGGGGCAGATATATGATGACCCGGATCGTATTGCTCTGGCTGAATCTAAACGGCGTCTTTTATGCCAGGGTAAACAGTCCGCAGAGATTTATTGTTCAGAATTTCGGAGATGGGCAGCTGATACTGGTTGGAATGATGCTGCACTCCGAAGTCAATTTTGCCATGGTCTTTCGGAGTGATTGAAAGATGCATTTGCCTTTCATGAGAGACCTGCTTCGTTAGAGTCTGCCATGTCTCTAGCTGTTCGTATTGACAGGCGTCTTAGAGAGAGAGGAGAGACCACTCCTTCCTGTCATATTCAGTCTAAGGACAGTGGGGCGGTCTCATTCAATCCCCTCTGAGGAGGAGGCCATGCAGCTGGGTTTACTTGCCTCTGGTAGTAGAGGATTCAGCTCTCAGAGGAGGGTTTTTTTCTGTTGTGGGGGTATAAATCATTTGGCTAATGTTTGCCCCTCCAGGAGATTCAGGGAGTTTTCTGAGGGTAATAAAGAAACAAAGAAAAAAAACCTCTAAAAACTTTCCATTTGTTACTATTGGCAAGGTTGATGCGGAAATTGAAGGTTTGCCGTTTGCTTATAGTTCCCGTTTTGTCCTACCTGCCAGGGTGGCGCGAGATAGCAAGAACATTGTTTGTGAGATTTTTGTAGATAGTGGAGCAGCTGTCAATCTTATTGATAATCAATTTGCTATAACACATGGTTTCCAGGTATGCACTTTGGGAAAGGATATACCTGTTTTTGCTATCGATTCCGCTCCACTTTCTCAAAAATCGTTAAAGGGCATAGTTCACAATATCCGTTTGACTGTGGCTGATGCTCATGTTGAGGATATGTCATGTTTCGTCCTAAGCGGATTACCTACTCTTCTAGTGTTGGGGCTACCCTGGCTCACTAAACATAACCCCACCATTGATTGGCAAGCTAGGCAAATAAATGGTTGGAGTAACTTTTGCTGAGAGAATTGCCTCACGGCGTCTCTTTCAGAGGTTTCTACCAAGACTGTACCATCTTTTCTCTCTGAATTTTCGGATGTGTTTTCCGAGAGTGGTGTCCAGGAGCTGCCCCCTCACCGGGAGTACGATTGCCCTATTAATCTCATTCCAGGCACCAAGCTGCCAAAATCACGTTTATATAATCTCTCCCAACCTGAAAGAGTCGCTATGAGTAGGGATGAGCGAACCCGAACTGTATAGTTCGGGTTCGTACCGAATTTTGGGGTGTCCGTGACACGGACCCGAACCCGAACATTTTCGTAAAAGTCTGTGTTCGGGTTCGGTGTTCGGCGCTTTCTTGGCGCTTTTTGAAAGGCTGCAAAGCAGCCAATCAACAAGCGTCATACTACTTGCCCCAAGAGGCCATCACAGCCTTGCCTACTATTGGCATGGCTGTGATTGGCCAGTGCAGCATGTGACCCAGCCTCTATATAAGCTTGGGTCACGTTGCGCTGCACGTCACTCTGCTGATTAAAGCATAGGGAGAGGTTGCAGCTGCGACGTTAGGGCGAGATTAGGCAGATTAACTCCTCCAAAAGACTTCATTCTGTGATCGATCTGCAGCTGTGGATCATTGAAGTGCTAATATTGACTTGCTCACTTTTTTGAGGCTGCCCAGAGCGTTTTTAGATCACTTTTTTTCTGGGGTGATCGGCGGCCATTTAGTGACTTGTGGTGCGCCAGCACAAGCTATCACCAAATGTATTTAACCATCAATAGTGTGGTTCTTTTGTGCTATATCCTACATCAGCTGCAGGCTGAGCCTGTGTCACCGAGGTGCATTTAACCATCAACAGTCTGGTTATTTTTTGGCCATATACTACATCAGCTGCAGGCTGAGCCTGTGTCACCGAAGTGCATTTAACCATCAACAGTCTGATTATTTTTTGGCCATATACTACATCTGGTGCAGGCTGAGCCTGTGTCACCCAAGTGCATTTAACCATCAACAGTGTGGTTATTTTTTGGCCATATACTACATCAGGGGCAAGTTGAGCCTGTCACCCAGCGCCTAAAAAATAGAGCTGACATTTCTATTCAACCAAATCTGTACTGTTTTAGCTAGTCAAGTTATTTGTAGTGACCGTAAAAGCAGACTTTTTGTTCTGGGTTGAAAAACTATTCCCAAATTTGCCATTCTCAAAATAACTAGTTTCTAGTATATGAGGCCTACTTGAAATCTATCCCAAAAAGGATATCTTACATTGAAGGTACTGATAGTGCCATTCAGAAAAACCTAAGACACATGATACCGTGCAGATAGAAGTCTGATTCTGTGATTAAACCTATACCTGTCACACAGCGCAAAAAAAAACAGGCCTCATATTTCTATTCAACCAAATCTGTACTGTTTTAGCTGGTCAAGTTATTTCTAGTGACCGTAAAAGCACTTTTTTTTTCTGGGTTGAAAAACTATTCCCAAATTTGCCATTCTAAAAATAACTAGTTTCTGGTATTTGAGGCCTACTTGAAATCTATCCCAAAAAGGATATCTTACATTGAAGGTACTGATAGTGCCATTCATAAAAACCTAAGACACACGCTACCATGCAGATAGAAGTCTGATTCTGTGATTAAACCTATACCTGTCACACAGCGCAAAAAAAAACAGGCCTCACATTTCTATTCAACCAAATTTGTACTGTTTTAGCTGGTCAAGTTATTTCTAGTGACCGTAAAAGCACTTTTTTTTTTCTGGGTTGAAAAACTATTCCCAAATTTGCCATTCTCAAAATAACTAGTTTCTGGTATTTGAGGCCTACTTGAAATCTATCCCAAAAAGGATATCTTACATTGAAGGTACTGATAGTGCCATTCAGAAAAACCTAAGACACACGCTACCGTGCAGATAGAAGTCTGATTCTGTGATTAAACCTATACCTGTCACACAGCGCAAAAAAAAACAGGCCTCACATTTCTATTCAACCAAATCTGTACTGTTTTAGCTGGTCAAGTTATTTCTAGTGACCGTAAAAGCACTTTTTTTTTTCTGGGTTGAAAAACTATTCCCAAATTTGCCATTCTCAAAATAACTAGTTTCTGGTATTTGAGGCCTACTTGAAATCTATCCCAAAAAGGATATCTTACATTGAAGGTACTGATAGTGCCATTCAGAAAAACCTAAGACACACGCTACCGTGCAGATAGAAGTCTGATTCTGTGATTAAACCTATACCTGTCACACAGCGCAAAAAAAAACAGGCCTCACATTTCTATTCAACCAAATCTGTACTGTTTTAGCTAGTCAAGTTATTTCCAGTGACCGTAAAAGCACTTTTTTTTTTCTGGGTTAAAAAACTATTCCCAAATTTGCCATTCTCAAAATAACTAGTTTCTGGTATTTGAGGCCTACTTGAAATCTATCCCAAAAAGGATATCTTACATTGAAGGTACTGATAGTGCCATTCAGAAAAACCTAAGACACACGCTACCATGCAGATAGAAGTCTGATTCTGTGATTAAACCTATACCTGTCACACAGCGCAAAAAAAAACAGGCCTCACATTTCTATTCAACCAAATCTGTACTGTTTTAGCTGGTCAAGTTATTTCTAGTGACCGTAAAAGCACACTTTTTTTTCTGGGTTGAAAAACTATTCCCAAATTTGCCATTCTCAAAATAACTAGTTTCTGGTATTTGAGGCCTACTTGAAATCTATCCCAAAAAGGATATCTTACATTGAAGGTACTGATAGTGCCATTCAGAAAAACCTAAGACACACGCTACCGTGCATATAGAAGTCTGATTCTGTGATTAAACCTATACCTGTCACACAGCGCAAAAAAAAACAGGCCTCACATTTCTATTCAACCAAATCTGTACTGTTTTAGCTGGTCAAGTTATTTCTAGTGACCGTAAAAGCACTTTTTTTTTTCTGGGTTGAAAAACTATTCCCAAATTTGCCATTCTCAAAATAACTAGTTTCTGGTATTTGAGGCCTACTTGAAATCTATCCCAAAAAGGATATCTTACATTGAAGGTACTGATAGTGCCATTCAGAAAAACCTAAGACACACGCTACCATGCAGATAGAAGTCTGATTCTGTGATTAAACCTATACCTGTCACACAGCGCAAAAAAAAACAGGCCTCACATTTCTATTCAACCAAATCTGTACTGTTTTAGCTGGTCAAGTTATTTCTAGTGACCGTAAAAGCACACTTTTTTTTCTGGGTTGAAAAACTATTCCCAAATTTGCCATTCTCAAAATAACTAGTTTCTGGTATTTGAGGCCTACTTGAAATCTATCCCAAAAAGGATATCTTACATTGAAGGTACTGATAGTGCCATTCAGAAAAACCTAAGACACACGCTACCGTGCATATAGAAGTCTGATTCTGTGATTAAACCTATACCTGTCACACAGCGCAAAAAAAAACAGGCCTCACATTTCTATTCAACCAAATCTGTACTGTTTTAGCTGGTCAAGTTATTTCTAGTGACCGTAAAAGCACTTTTTTTTTTCTGGGTTGAAAAACTATTCCCAAATTTGCCATTCTCAAAATAACTAGTTTCTGGTATTTGAGGCCTACTTGAAATCTATCCCAAAAAGGATATCTTACATTGAAGGTACTGATAGTGCCATTCAGAAAAACCTAAGACACACGCTACCGTGCAGATAGAAGTCTGATTCTGTGATTAAACCTATACCTGTCACACAGCGCAAAAAAAAACAGGCCTCACATTTCTATTCAACCAAATCTGTACTGTTTTAGCTGGTCAAGTTATTTCTAGTGACCGTAAAAGCACATTTTTTTTCTGGGTTGAAAAACTATTCCCAAATTTGCCATTCTCAAAATAACTAGTTTATGGTATTTGAGGCCTACTTGAAATCTATCCCAAAAAGGATATCTTACATTGAAGATACTGATAGTGCCATTCAGAAAAACCTAAGACACACGCTACCGTGCAGATAGAAGTCTGATTCTGTGATTAAACCTATACCTGTCACACAGCGCAAAAAAAAAACAGGCCTCACATTTCTATTCAACCAAATCTGTACTGTTTTAGCTGGTCAAGTTATTTCTAGTGACCGTAAAAGCACACTTTTTTTTCTGGGTTGAAAAACTATTCCCAAATTTGCCATTCTCAAAATTGTGGTGAACGGGAACAATGAGGAAAACATCTAATAAGGGACGCGGACGCGGACGTGGACATGGTCGTGGTGGTGTTAGTGGACCCTCTGGTGCTGGGAGAGGACGTGGCCGTTCTGCCACAGCCACACGTCCTAGTGTACCAACTACCTCAGGTCCCAGTAGCCGCCAGAATTTACAGCCATATTTGGTGGGGCCCAATGCCGTTCTAAGGATGGTAAGGCCTGAGCAGGTACAGGCATTAGTCAATTGGGTGGCTGACAGTGCATCCAACACGTTCACATTATCTCCCACCAAGTCTTCTGCAGAAAGCGCACAGATGGCGCATGAAAACCAAGCCCATCAGTATGTCACATCACCCCCATGCATATCAGGGAAACTGTCTGAGCCTCAAGTTATGCAGCAGTCTCTTATGCTGTTTGAAGACTCTGCTGCCAGGGTTTCCCAAGGGCATCCACCTAGCTCTTCATCAGGGGTGGAAGAGATAGAATGCACAACCACTTATTTTTCCTGATGATGAGGACATGGGAATACCACCTCAGCACGTCTCTGATGATGACGAAACACAGGTGCCAACTGCTGCGTCTTTCTGCAGTGTGCAGACTGAACAGGAGGTCAGGGATCAAGACTGGGTGGAAGACGATGCAGGGGACGATGAGGTCCTAGACCCCACATGGAATGAAGGTCGTGCCACTGACTTTCACAGTTCGGAGGAAGAGGCAGTGGTGAGACCGAGCCAACAGCGTAGCAAAAGAGGGAGCAGTGGGCAAAATCAGAACACCCGCCGCCAAGAGACTCCGCCTGCTACTGACCGCCGCCATCTGGGACCGAGCACCCCAAAGGCAGCTTCAAGGAGTTCCCTGGCATGGCACTTCTTCAAACAATGTGCTGACGACAAGACCCGAGTGGTTTGCACGCTGTGCCATCAGAGCCTGAAGCGAGTCATTAACGTTCTGAACCTTAGCACAACCTGCATGACCAGGCACCTGCATGCAAAGCATGAACTGCAGTGGAGTAAACACCTTAAAAACAAGGAAGTCACTCAGGCTCCCCCTGCTGCCTCTTCTGCTGCGGCGGGGTATAGAACAACAGACCGACGAGTGGTTGCTGCCGGTGAGCCTCAAGCCCGGCCTGGTGGTGTGCGATAATGGGCGAAATCTCGTTGCAGCTCTGGGACTAGCCGGTTTGACGCACATCCCTTGCCTGGCGCATGTGCTGAATTTGGTGGTGCAGAAGTTCATTCGCAACTACCCCGACATGTCAGAGCTGCTGCATAAAGTGCGGGCCGTCTGTTCGCGCTTCCGGCGTTCACACCCTGCCGCTGCTCGCCTGTCTGCGCTACAGCGTAACTTCGGCCTTCCCGCTCACCGCCTCATATGCGACGTACCCACCAGGTGGAACTCCACCTTGCATATGCTGGACAGACTGTGCGAGTAGCAGCAGGCCATAGTGGAGTTTCAGCTGCAGCACGCACGGGTCAGTCGCACTGCGGATCAGACCCACTTCACCACCAATGACTGGGCCTCCATGCGAGACCTGTGTGCCCTGTTGCGCTGTTTCGAGTACTCCACCAACATGGCCAGTAGCGATGACGCCGTTATCAGCGTTACAATACCACTTCTATGTCTCCTTGACAAAACACTTAGGGCGATGATGGAAGAGGAGGTGGCCCTGGAGGAAGAGGAGGAAGAGGGGTCATTTTTAGCACTTTCAGGCCAGTCTCTTCGAAGTGACTCAGAGGGAGGTTTTTTGCAACACCAGAGGCCAGGTACAAATGTGGCCAGACAGGGCCCACTACTGGAGGACGAGGAGGATGAGGAGGAGGTGGAGGAGGATGAGGATGAAGCATGTTCACAGCGGGGTGGCACCCAAAGCAGCTCGGGCCCATCACTGGTGCGTGGCTGGGGGGAAACACAGGACGATGACGATACGCCTCCCACAGAGGACAGCTTGTCCTTACCTCTGGGCAGCCTGGCACACATGAGCGACTACATGCTGCAGTGCCTGCGCAACGACAGCAGAGTTGCCCACATTTTAACGTGTGCGGACTACTGGGTTGCCACCCTGCTGGATCCCCGGTACAAAGACAATGTGCCCACCTTACTTCCTACACTGGAGCGTGATAGGAAGATGCGTGAGTACAAGCGCACGTTGGTAGACGCGCTACTGAGAGCATTCCCAAATGTCACAGGGGAACCAGTGGAAGCCCAAGGCGAAGGCAGAGGAGGAGCAAGAGGTCGCCAACGCAGCTGTGTCACAGGCAAGCTCCTCTGAGGGCAGGGTTAGCATGGCAGAGATGTGGAAAAGTTTTGTCAACACGCCACAGCTAACTGCACCACCACCTGATACGGAACGTGTTAGCAGGAGGCAACATTTCACTAACATGGTGGAACAGTACCTGTGCACACCCCTCCACGTACTGACTGATGGTTCGGCCCCATTCAACTTCTGGGTCTCCAAATTGTCCACGTGGCCAGAGCTAGCCTTTTATGCCTTGGAGGTGCTGGCCTGCCCGGCGGCCAGCGTTATGTCTGAACGTGTATTCAGCACGGCAGGGGGCGTCATTACAGACAAACGCAGCCGCCTGTCTACAGCCAATGTGGACAAGCTGACGTTCATAAAAATGAACCAGGCATGGATCCCACAGGACCTGTCCATCCCTTGTGCAGATTAGATATTAACTACCTCCCCTTAACAATATATTATTCTACTCCAGGGCACTTCCTCATTCAATACTATTTTTAATTTCATTTTACCATTATATTGCGGGGCAACCCAAAGTTGAATGAACCTCTCCTCTGTCTGGGTGCCGGGGCCTAAATGTGTGACAGTGGCCTGTTCCAGTGGTGGGTGACATGAAGTCTGATTCTCTGCTATGACATGAAGACTTATTCTGTGCTGACATGAAGCCAGATTCTCTGTTACGCGACCTCTCTCCTCTGCCTGGGTGCCTGGGCCTAAATATGTGACAGTGGCCTGTTCCAGTGGTGGGTGACGTGAAGCCTGATTCTCTGCTATGACATGAAGACAGATTCTGTGCTGACATCAGGCCAGATTCTCTGTTACGGGACCTCTCTCCTCTGCCTGGGTGCCTGGACCTAAATGTGTGACAGTGGCCTGTTCCAGTGGTGGGTGACGTGAAGCCTGATTCTCTGCTATGACATGAAGACAGATTCTGTGCTGACATCAGGCCAGATTCTCTGTTACGGGACCTCTCTCCTCTGCCTGGGTGCCTGGGCCTAAATGTGTGACAGTGGCCTGTTCCAGTGGTGGGTGACGTGAAGCTTGATCCTCTGCTATGACATGAAGACAGATTCTGCGCTGACATAAGGCCAGATTCTCTGTTACGGGACCGCTCTCCTCTGTCTGGGTGCCGGGGCCTAAATGTGTGACAGTGGCCTGTTCCAGTGGTGGATGACGTGAAGCCTGATTCTCTGCTATGACATGAAGACAGATTCTGTGCTGACATAAGGCCAGATTCTCTGTTACGGGACCTCTCTCCTCTGCCTGGGTGCCTGGGCCTAAATGTGTGACAGTGGCCTGTTCCAGTGGTGGGTGACGTGAAGCCTGATTCTCTGCTATGACATGAAGACAGATTCTGCGCTAACATAAGGCCAGATTCTCTGTTACGGGACCACTCTCCTCTGTCTGGTTGCCGGGGCCTAATTGTGTGACAGTGGCGTGTTCCAGTGGTGGGTGACGTGAAGCCTGATTCTCTGCTATGACATGAAGACTGATTCTGCGCTGACATAAGGCCAGATTCTCTGTTACGGGACCTCTCTCCTCTGCCTGGGTGCCTGGGCCTAAATGTGTGACAGTGGCCTGTTCAAGTGGTGGGTGACGTGAAGCTTGATTCTCTGCTATGACATGAAGACAGATTCTGCGCTGACATAAGGCCAGATTCTCTGTTACGGGACCGCTCTCCTCTGTCTGGGTGCCGGGGCCTAAATGTGTGACAGTGGCCTGTTCCAGTGGTGGGTGACGTGAAGCCTGATTCTCTGCTATGACATGAAGACAGATTCTGTGCTGACATCAGGCCAGATTCTCTGTTACGGGACCTCTCTCCTCTGCCTGGGTGCCTGGGCCTAAATGTGTGACAGTGGCCTGTTCCAGTGGTGGGTGACGTGAAGCCTGATTCTCTGCTATGACATGAAGACAGATTCTGTGCTGACATAAGGCCAGATTCTCTGTTACGCGACCTCTCTCCTCTGCCTGGGTGCCTGGGCCTAAATATGTGACAGTGGCCTGTTCCAGTTGTGGGTGACGTGAAGCCTGATTCTCTGCTATGACATGAAGACAGATTCTGTGCTGACATCAGGCCAGATTCTCTGTTACGGGACCGCTCTCCTCTGCCTGGGTGCCTGGGCCTAAATGTGTGACAGTGGCGTGTTCCAGTGGTGGGTGACGTGAAGCCTGATTCTCTGCTATGACATGAAGACAGATTCTGTGCTGACATAAGGCCAGATTCTCTGTTACGTGACCTCTCTCCTCTGCCTGGGTGCCTGGGCCTAAATATGTGACAGTGGCCTGTTCCAGTGGTGGGTGACTGTCATGGTCTTACCTTCTTGCTGTTCTCCTTCGTTTGACATGTGCTGGCGGCCATCTTGGTTTCTGGGTTTCTTGTAGCCTTCCACCCTGCGGCTCCTCCTTCCCACTGGGAGGAGCTGGATGCCTAGCTCATATATATAGGAGGTCTGTGGCTTCAGTTCCTTGCTTGGTCCTCCTGTGTTCACATGCTTCTAAGACTGCTGCTGCTTCTGGTTCCTGATCCTGGCTTCGTCTGACTACCCTGCTGGTTCCTGATCCTGGCTTCGTCTGACTACCCTGCTGGTTCCTGATCCTGGTTTCGTCTGACTACCCTTCTGGTTCCTGACCTCTGGCCTCTCAAAGACTCTGCTTCGGTTTCACCATCCGTTTGGACTCTTGCTTTACAGCTTTATTTTTAATAAAGCCTTCTTATTTTCACTTATCTCTTGTTGTACGTCTGGTTCATGGTTCCATGACATTAGGACCAAGCCATGAATTCTGACGGTACAGGGCCATCCTCGCTACCCATGCTGGTTGCCAGACTTGATCAGCAGGATCACCTGTTGGGTCGGTTCGCTGTGGCGTTGCAAACCCTGCTTGAACGCACGGCTCATTTCGCTCCCGTTGCCGATGGGTCGGTTGTCGCTTCTACTGCCGCTCCGGTTGTTGCGCCAGAGTCTACCCCGACACCTGTTGTTGCGCCTGCGGTGTTTCGGGGTATGACCGGTTCTGCCCCTCTTCCACAGCGCTTTGGGGGAGAGCCAACTCAGTGCCGAGGTTTCCTTAACCAGGTGGGCATTTATTTCGAGTTGCTGCCACATGCCTTTCCTACTGAGAGATCAAAGGTGGGCTTCTTGATCTCGCTGCTCTCGGACAAGGCCTTGGCCTGGGCCAGCCCTTTATGGGAGAACAACAATCCGGTGGTTGCCGAGTTTTCCGGTTTTGTTGCTTCTCTTCGGAAGGTATTCGATGTGCCGGCTCGTGCTGCCTCTGCTGCGAAGCTCCTTATGTCCATCAGACAGGGTTCACGATCCGTAGCTGAATACGCCATTGAGTTTCATACCCTGGCAGCAGAGGTGGGCTGGAATAATGAGGCTCTGGTCGCTGCTTTCTCTCATGGTCTCTCGGATGCCTTGGAGGATGAGGTTGCAGCTGAGGACCTACCAGTGGAGCTCGAGTCTCTTATTTCTTTCCTGATTTTGATTGACACCAGACTCAGGGAGAGACCTTCCTTTAAGGAGAGCCTGTGGAGGTCTTCTAACAGATTGGCGCCTACGTTTGCTGTCCCACCCGTGCCTCCCTCTCCTCCCACGCCTCCTGGGGATGACTTGTCTGGGGGTGAACCCATGCAGCTGGGGTTTGCTCGCCTGTCCGAGGGGGAGAGGGTACTCCGGAGACGCGAGGGCCGATGCATGTACTGTGGTCTCGGTGGGCATTTTCGGTTGGCATGTCCGAACCGTCCGGGAAACGCTCGTACCTGAGATCCTGTCGGGGGCAGATCTTGGGTGGAGTCTCCTCGTCCCCGGTTTCCCGTGTTGACAAACCACTGATCACTGTTGTCCTCTCCTGGGTCGGGGGCTCGGTGACGACCCAGGCGTTGGTGGACTCTGGTGCTGGTGGTTTGTTCATTGATAGTGTGTTCGCTGCCGCCAATTCCATTCCTCTGCAGGCTCGAGGTTCCCCACTGGCTCTTGAGGCGATAGACGGCAGACCCCTTCTGTTGCCACACGTGACTCATGAGACCCTTCCAGTTGGGATAGCCATTGGTGCCGTTCACAGAGTTATTTCGTCTCCACACTACTCGGTGGTCTTGGGGTACCCCTGGCTCCAGAAGCATAATCCGACTTTCGATTGGAGATCGGCCGAGATCCTCTCGTGGTCACCGCAGTGTGGGGCTAGTTGCATCCATGGGTCTGTCAAGTTGCTGTGTACTTCCTCGGACTCTCTGTTGCCTCCTGAATACGAGGACTACCTCCGCACCGCCCATACGATTGTGCCATAGAGTTACAACCTGGTGCCGTTCCCCCTCGTGGAAAAGTCTATCCACTGTCGGTAGCGGAGAATGAGGCCATGGAGGAGTACGTGAGGGAGGCGCTTTCACGCGGACACATTCGCAAATCCTCGTCCCCGGCAGGGGCTGGATTTTTCTTTGTGAAAAAGAAGGGCGGTGAGTTGAGGCCTTGCATCGATTACAGGGGTCTCAATCGCATCACGATCAAGAACGCTTACCCGATACCCTTGATTTCCGAGCTGTTCGATCGCCTTAAAGGGGCCACGGTCTTTACCAAACTCGACCTGAGGGCGGCATATAACCTGGTAAGGATCAAGGCGGGTGATGAGTGGAAGACCGCGTTTAACACCAGGACCGGTCATTATGAATCCTTGGTTATGCCCTTTGGGTTGTGCAATGCGCCCGCAGTCTTTCAGGAATTCATCAACAATGTTTTCCGTGACCTGTTGCAGCAGTGTGTGGTGGTCTATTTGGATGACATCTTGGTATATTCTGAATCCATGGAGGCCCACATTCTGGATGTCAGACGAGTGTTGCAACGGTTACGAGAGAACAAGCTGTTCGGTAAGCTTGAGAAATGCGAATTTCACCGATCCCAGGTAACCTTCTTAGGTTACATCATTTCCGCTGAGGGGTTCTCCATGGATCCTGAGAAGGTTTCGGCTGTCTTACAGTGGCCCCAGCCCAGTGGTCTTCGTTCCCTGCAGCACTTTTTGGGCTTCGCCAATTATTATCGGAAGTTCATCAGGGACTTTTCCATGCTGGCCAAGCCTCTCACGGATCTGACCAGGAAGGGCAGTAATTCCCAGGTCTGGCCGCTCGAGGCCATCCGAGCTTTTGAGGCCCTAAAGTCCGCTTTTGTGTCGGCTCCGATTCTGTCGCATCCCAACCCTGGGTTGCCCTTTGTCCTCGAGGTGGACGCGTCTGAGACGGGAGTAGGCGCCCTTCTGTCTCAGCGTAGAACACCAGAGGGTCCTCTGCTTCCTTGTGGGTTTTACTCCCGGAAACTGTCTTCCGCGGAGTGCAACTATCAGATTGGTGACAGGGAGTTATTGGCCATCGTGCAGGCCCTTAAAGAATGGAGGCACTTGCTCGAGGGTTCGGTGGTTCCGGTTCTCATCCTGACGGACCATAAGAATCTGACCTACCTTTCTGAGGCCAAGAGATTGACACCACGTCAGGCCAGATGGGCTCTGTTCTTGTCACGTTTTAATTACGTGGTCTCCTACCTACCCGGTTCCAAGAACATCAGGGCGGATGCCCTATCACGGCAGTACTCCGAGCTGTCCAGGGAGGAGTCGATTCCGACTTCGGTCATACCTCCGAATCAGATCCTGGCCGCCATTCGCACCAGCCTGACCTCTCCCCTGGGTGAGCAGATTTTGGCGGCTCAATCTGGTGCTCCCTCTGGGAGACCCAACGGCAGATGTTTTGTGCCTGAGGAGTTGCGCACTCGGTTGTTGCGAACCTACCATAACTCCAAGACCGCGGGGCATCCTGGAAAGAATCAGCTGTCCTGGGCTGTTTCACGTCTGTTCTGGTGGCCTTCCCTACGTTCCGACATCGCCGCATATGTAGCGGCATGCTCCGTTTGTGCCCAGAGTAAGTCCCCTCGGCACCTTCCGTTGGGCCTTCTGCAACCCATAGCGACCGGGGAGCGCCCATGGTCACACCTGGGGATGGATTTCATTGTGGACCTCCCTGCATCCCGAGGCCATACGGTCATTCTCATGATTGTGGATCGGTTTTCCAAAATGTGCCACTGTGTTCCTCTCAAGAAGTTACCCTCTGCACAAGAGTTGGCCACGATTTTTGCCAGGGAGGTCTTCCGGTTGCACGGTTTGCCCAAGGAGATTGTGTCGGATCGGGGGAGTCAGTTTGTGTCCAGGTTCTGGCGCGCCTTTTGCTCCCAGTTGGGGATTCATCTCTCCTTCTCCTCGGCCTACCACCCTCAGTCCAATGGGGCCGCAGAACGATCCAATCAGGCCTTGGAGCAATTCCTTCGTTGCTATGTCTCCGATCACCAAGACAATTGGGTTGACCTCCTGCCTTGGGCTGAGTTTGCCAGGAACACGGCGGTGAACTCTTCCTCTGGGACGTCTCCCTTCATGGCCAATTATGGGTTCCAACCTGCCGTGTTACCGGAGGTATTCTCTCCCCAGGATATTCCGGCTGTGGAGGATCACCTTTCCATCCTACGTGCTTCTTGGGTACAGATCCAGAAGTCCCTTGAGGCCTCTGCGCAGCGCCAGAGACTCCAGGCTGATCGCAGACGAGCGCCTGCTCCTTCCTACCAGGTCGGAGACCGTGTATGGTTGTCCACCCGCAACCTCAACCTTCGAGTGCCCACTCCCAAGCTGGCGCCTCGCTTTGTTGGTCCCTTCCGAGTGCTTCGCAGGGTAAACCCGGTAGCCTATGCCCTTGTGCTTCCTCCTGGCATGCGGATCTCTAACGTGTTTCATGTCTCCCTGTTGAAGCCACTGGTGTGTAATCGTTTCACTTCCTCGGTTCCTCGGCCTCGTCCGGTCCGAGTGGGCAATCGTGAGGAGTATGAGGTGAGCAATATCCTGGACTCACGCCTGGTCCGCGGTCGGGTGCAGTTTTTGGTCCATTGGCGTGGTTATGGTCCAGAGGAGCGTTCCTGGGTTCCCTCCGCAGATGTCCATGCTCCTGCCTTGCTCCGAGCCTTCCACGCACGCTTCCCTCAGAAACCGTTTTTTGCTCCGCTGAGGAGGGGCCCTTGAGGGGGAGGTACTGTCATGGTCTTACCTTCTTGCTGTTCTCCTTCGTTTGACATGTGCTGGCGGCCATCTTGGTTTCTGGGTTTCTTGTAGCCTTCCACCCTGCGGCTCCTCCTTCCCACTGGGAGGAGCTGGATGCCTAGCTCATATATATAGGAGGTCTGTGGCTTCAGTTCCTTGCTTGGTCCTCCTGTGTTCACATGCTTCTAAGACTGCTGCTGCTTCTGGTTCCTGATCCAGGCTTCGTCTGACTACCCTGCTGGGTCCTGATCCTGGCTTCGTCTGACTACCCTGCTGGTTCCTGATCCTGGTTTCGTCTGACTACCCTTCTGGTTCCTGACCTCTGGCCTCTCAAAGACTCTGCTTCGGTTTCACCATCCGTTTGGACTCTTGCTTTACAGCTTTATTTTTAATAAAGCCTTCTTATTTTCACTTATCTCTTGTTGTACGTCTGGTTCATTCTTCCGTGACAGTGACGTAAACCTGATTCTCTGCTATGACATGAAGACAGATTCTGTGCTGACAGCAGGCCAGATTCTCTGTTACGGGACCTCTCTCCTATGCCTGGGTGCCTGGGCCTAAATGTGTGACAGTGGCCTGTTCCAGTGGTGGGTGACGTGAAGCCTGATTCTCTGCTATGACATGAAGACAGATTCTGTGCTGACATAAGGCCAGATTCTCTGTTACGGGACCTCTCTCCTCTGCCTGGGCCTAAATATGTGACAGTGGCCTGTTCCAGTGGTGGGTGACGTGAAGCCTGATTCTCTGCTATGACATGAAGACAGATTCTGTGCTGACATCAGGCCAGATTCTCTGTTACGGGACCTCTCTCCTCTGTCTGGGTGCCGGGGCCTAAATATGTGACAGTGGCCTGTTCCAGTGGTGGGTGACATGAAGCCAGATTCTCTGCTATGGCATGAAGAGACTGATTCTCTGCTGACATGAAGCCAGATTCTTTGCTATGGCATGAAGAGACTGATTCTATGCTGACGTGAAGCTAGATTCTCTGCTATGGGACCTCTGTCCAATTGATATTGGGTCATTTTTATTTTTTTAATTTTTATTTTAATTCATTTCCCTATCCACATTTGTTTGCAGGGGATTTACCTACATGTTGCTGCCTTTTGCAGCCCTCTAGCTCTTTCCTGGGCTGTTTTACAGCCTTTTTAGTGCCCAAAAGTTCGGGTCCCCATTGACTTCAATGGGGTTCGGGTTCGGGACGAAGTTCGGTTCGGGTTCGGATCCCGAACCCGAACATTTCCGGGAAGTTCGGCTAAACTTCTCGAACCCGAACATCCAGGTGTTCGCTCAACTCTAGCTATGAGTACTTATATCTCTGAGAGCCTGAGAAAGGGACACATCCGACCCTCGAAGTCATCTGTTGCCGCTGGGTTTTTTTTTGTTAAGAAAAAAGATGGTTCTTTAAGACCTTGTCTGGATTTCAGGGAGCTGAACTGTATCACAATTTGTGACCCATATCCGCTTCCTCTGATCCCGGACCTGTTTAACCAGATTGTTGGGGCTAAAGTTTTTCTCTAAGTTGGATTTAAGAGGGGCATACAACCTAGTCAGGGTCAGGGAAGGGTACGAATGGAAGACGGCCTTCAATACCCCTGAGGGCCATTTCGAGAATTTGGTTATGCCCTTTGGTTTGATGAATGCTCCAGCCGTCTTCCAACATTTTGTGAACAGCATTTTTTATCATTTAATGGGGAAATTTGTACTGGTGTATCTAGATGACATTTTGATTTTTTTCTCCTGATTTCAAAACTCATAGGGACCACCTACGTCAGGTCTTGCTCATTCTGCGGGAGAATAAATTGTATGCTAAACTGGAAAAATGTGTGTTTGCGGTTCCGGAGATTCAATTTCTGGATTTTCTTCTCTCCGCTTCTGATTTTTGCATTGACCCTGAGAAGGTCCGCGCTGTGCTTCATTGGGAGCTTCCTGAGAATCAAAAGGCGCTGATGCGGTTTTTAGCTTTTACCAATTATTACAGAAAGTACATTTTTAATTATTCCTCTGTTGTTAAGCCACTCACTGATATGACTAAAAAGGGGGTAGATTTTTCCTCCTGGTCAGTAGATGCGCTTAAGGCCTTTTCTAGTATCAATGAAAGTTTTGCTTCTGCTCCCATCTTGGTACAACCTGATGTCTCTCTGCCTTTCATTGTTGAGGTGGACGCTTCTGAGGTGGGTGTGGGTGCTGTCTTGTCTCAGGGTCTCTCTCCTGCCAAATGGCGACCGTGTGCCATTTTCTCAAGGAAACTCTCCTCCACATAGAGAAATTACAATGTGGGAGATAGGGAGTTGTTGGCCATCAAATTGGCTTTTGAGGAACGGCGCCATTGGTTAGAGGGAGCCAGACATCCTATTACAGTGTTTACCAACCATAAGAATCTGGCCTACTTGGAATCAGTTAAGTGTCTGAACCCGAGACAGGCCAGGTGGTCTTTATTCTTTTCTAGATTTAATTTTGTTGTCACGTTCCGCCCTGGGGTTAAAAATTGGAAGGCTGATGCCCTGTCACGTTATTTTCCGGGAGGGGGGAACTTTGAAGACCCGGGTCCCATTTTGGCTGAAGGGGTGGACATCTCTGCTCTTAATCCTGATTTGGAGGCAGAGGTTCAGGCAGCCCAGGCAGAGGCTCCTGATCTTTGTCCTCCTGGGAGGTTGTTTGTGCCTCTCGCTTTACGACACAAGGTTTTTAACCACCTCAGCACCCCTAGCTTAAACACCCTTAATGACCAGGCCACTTTTTACACTTCTGACCTACCCTACTTTCACCGTTTATGGCTCGGTCATGCAACTTACCACCCAAATGAATTTTACCTCCTTTTCTTCTCACTAATAGAGCTTTCATTTGGTGGTATTTCATTGCTGCTGACATTTTTACTTTTTTTGTTATTATTCGAAATTTAACAATTTTTTTGCAAAAAGTTGTAAAATTTTGCAAAAAAAAACGACATCCATATATAAATTTTTCTCAAAATTTATTGTTCTACATGTCTTTGATAAAAAAAAATGTTTGGGTAAAAAAAAAATGGTTAGGGTAAAAGTTATAGCGTTTACAAACTATGGTACAAAAATGTGAATTTCTGCTTTTTGAAGCAGCTCTGACTTTCTGAGCACATGTCATGTTTCCTGAGGTTCTACAATGGCCAGACAGTACAAACACCCCACAAATGACCCCATTTCGGAAAGTAGACACCCTAATGTATTCGCTGATGGGCATAGTGAGTTCATAGAACTTTTTATTTTTTGTCACAAGTTAGCGGAAAATGCTGATTTTTTTTTTTGATTTTTTTTTTCTTACAAAGTCTCATATTCCACTAACTTGTGACAAAAAATAAAAACTTCTATGAACTCACTATGCCCATCAGCGAATACCTTGGGGTGTCTTCTTTCCAAAATGGGGTCACTTGTGGGGTAGTTATACTGCCCTGGCATTCTAGGGGCCCTAATGTGTGGTAAGTAGTTTGAAATCAAAATCTGTAAAAAATGGCCGGTTAAATCCGAAAGGTGCTCTTTAGAATGTGGGCCCCTTGGCCCACCTAGGCTGCAAAAAAGTGTCACACATGTGGTATCTCCATACTCAGGAGAAGTTGGGCAATGTGTATTGGGGTGTAATTTTACATATACCCATGCTGGGTGAGATAAATATCTTGGTCAAATGCCAACTTTGTATAAAAAAATGGGAAAAGTTGTCTTTTGCCAAGATATTTCTCTCAC
Source organism: Bufo bufo (assembly GCF_905171765.1). Lineage (NCBI taxonomy): Eukaryota > Metazoa > Chordata > Amphibia > Anura > Bufonidae > Bufo > Bufo bufo. The sequence goes on along the minus strand of NC_053391.1, from coordinate 203,870,087 downwards.
CCAGCATGGGTATATGTAAAATGACACCCCAAAACATATTGCCCAACTTCTCCTAATTACGGAGATACCACATGTGTGACACTTTTTTGCAGCCTAGGTGGGCAAAGGGGCCCACATTCCAAAGAGCACCTTTCGGATTTCACCGGCCATTTTTTACACATTTTGATTTCAAACTACTTACCACACATTTGGGCCCCTAGAATGCCAGGGCAGTATAACTACCCCCCAAGTGACCCCATTTTGGAAAGAAGACACCCCAAGGTATTCCGTGAATGGCATGGCGAGTTCCTAAAATATTTTATTTTTTGTCACAAGTTAGCGGAAAATGATGATTTATTATTATTTTTTTTCTTACAAAGTCTCATATTCCACTAACTTGTGACAAAAAATAAAAACTTCCATGAACTCACTATGCCCATCACGAAATACCTTGGGGTGTCTTCTTTCCAAAATGGGGTCACTTGTGGGGTAGTTATACTGCCCTGGCATTTTAGGGGCCCAAATGCGTGCAAAGTAGTTTGAAATCAAAATCTGTAAAAAATGGCCGGTAAAATCCGAAAGGTGCTCTTTGGAATGTGGGCCCCTTTGCCCACCTAGGCTGCAAAAAAGTGTCACACATCTGGTATTGCCGTACTCAGGAGAAGTTGGGCAATGTGTTTTGGGGTGTCATTTTACATATACCCATGCTGGGTGAGATAAATATCTCGGTCAAATGCCAACTTTGTATAAAAAAATGGGAAAAGTTGTCTTTTGCCAAGATATTTCTCTCACCCAGCATGGGTATATGTAAAAAGACACCCCAAAATACATTGCCCAACTTCTCCTGAGTACGGGGATACCAGATGTGTGACACTTTTTTGCAGCCTAGGTGGGCAAAGGGGCCCACATTCCTTTTATGAAGGCATTTTTAGACATTTGGATCCCAGACTTCTTCTCACGCTTTAGGGCCCCTAAAATGCCAGGGCAGTATAAATACCCCACATGTGACCCCATTTTGGAAAGAAGACACCCCAAGGTATTCAATGAGGGGCATGGCGAGTTAATAGAATTATTTTTTTTTTTACACAAGTTAGCGGAAATTGATATTTATTTATTTTTTCTCACAAAGTCTACCTTTCCGCTAACTTGGGACAAAAATTTTAATCTTTCATGGACTCAATATGCCCCTCAGCGAATACCTTGGGGTGTCTTCTTTCCAAAATGGGGTCACATGTGGGGTATTTATACTGCCCTGGCATTCTAGGGGCCCTAAAGCGTGAGAAGAAGTCTAGAATATAAATGTCTAAAAAATTTTACGCATTTGGATTCCGTGAGGGGTAGTTCATGTGAGATTATATTTTTTGACCCAAGTTAGTGGAATATGAGACTTTGCAAGAAAAAAATAAATAATTCCGCTAACTTGGGCCAAAAAAATGTCTGAATGGAGCCTTACAGGGGGGTGATCAATGACAGGGGGGTGATCAATGACAGGGGGGTGATCAGGGAGTCTATATGGGGTGATCACCCCCCTGTCATTGATCACCCCCCTGTCAGGCTCCATTCAGATGTCCGTATGTGTTTTGCGGATCCGATCCATGTATCCGTGTATCCGTAAAAAACATACGGACATCTGAATGCAGCCTTACAGGGGGTGATCAATGACAGGGGGGTGATCAATGACAGGGGGGTGATCAGGGAGTCTATATGGAATGATCACCCCCGGTCATTGATCACCCCCCTGTAAGGCTCCATTCAGACGTCCGTATGTGTTTTGCGGATCCGATCCATGTATCAGTGGATCCGTAAAAATCATACGGACGTCTGAATGGAGCCTTACAAGGGGGTGATCAATGACAGAGGGGTGATCAGGGAGTCTATATGGGGTGATCACCCCCCTGTAAGGCTCCATTCAGACGTCTGTATGTGTTTTGCGGATCCGATCCATGTATCCGTGGATCCATAAAAAACATACGGACATCTGAATGCAGCCTTACAGGGGGGTGATCAATGACAGGGGGGTGATCAGGGAGTCTATATGGGGTGATCACCGCCTGTCATTGATCACCCCCCTGTAAGGCTCCATTCAGACGTCTGTATGTGTTTTGCGGATCCGATCCATGTATCAGTGGATCCGTAAAAATCATACGGACGTCTGAATGGAGCCTTACAAGGGGGTGATCAATGACAGGGGGGTGATCAGGGAGTCTATATGGGGTGATCACCCCCCTGTAAGGCTCCATTTAGACGTCTGTATGCGTTTTGCTGATCCGATCCATGTATCCGTGGATCCGTAAAAATCATACGGACATCTGAATGCAGCCTTACAGGGGGGTGATCAATGACAGGGGGGTGATCAATGACAGGGGGTTGATCAGGGAGTCTATATGGGGTGATCACCCCCGTCATTGATCACCCCCCTGTAAGGCTCCATTCAGACGTCCGTATGTGTTTTGGCGGATCTGATCCATGTATCAGTGGATCCATAAAAATCATACGGACGTCTGAATGGAGCTTTACAGGGGGGTGATCAATGACAGGGGGGTGATCAATGACAGGGGGGTGATCAGTGAGTCTATATGGGGTGATCAGGGGTGATCAGGGGCTAATAAGGGGTTAATAAGTGACAGGGGGGGTGTAGTGTAGTATGGTGCTTGGTGCTACATATTGCTGAGCTACCTGTGTCCTCTGGTGGTCGATCCAAACAAAAGGGACCACCAGAGGACCAGTTAGCAGGTATATTAGACGCTGTTATCAAAACAGCGTCTAATATACCTGTTAGGGGTTAAAAAAATCACATCTCCAGCCTGCCAGCGAACGATCGCCGCTGGCAGGCTGGAGATCCACTCGCTTACCTTCCGATCCTGTGAACGCGCGCGCCTGTGTGCGCGCGTTCACAGGAAATCTCGCGTCTCGCGAGATGACGCATATATGTGTGACTCTGCGTAGGGCTGCCACCTCCGGAACCCGATCCTGCGTTAGGCGGTCCGGAGGTGGTTAAGGAGCACCACGATACTGTCCTTGTTGGGCACCCGGGGAGTAGAGCCACAGTGGATCTCATTGCTCGGAGATTCTGGTGGCCGGCTCTTCGTAAGACGGTTGAAGGTTTTGTGGCAGCCTGCGAGACCTGCGCTCGTGCCAAGGTCCCTCATTCACGGCCATTGGGTTCTCTCCTCCCTTTACCCATTCCTTCCCGTCCTTGTACGCATCTGTCCATGGACTTCATTACGGACCTGCCTCGTTCCTTGGGGAAGACTGTGATTTTGGTAGTAGTAGACCGTTTTAGCAAAATGGCGCATTTCATTCCATTTCCTGGGTTTCCCAATGCTAAGATGCTGGCGCAAGCATTTGTTGATCACATTGTCAAATTGAATGGCATTCCTTCAGACATAGTTTCTGATAGGGGCACACCGTTTTTTTCCAGATTCTGGAAGGCCTTCTGTTCTTTCTTGGGGGTTCGGTTGTCGTTCTCTTCTGCTTTTCACCCGCAGTCGAATGGCCAGACCGAACGCATCAATCAGAATCTGGAGACATATCTGCGCTGTTTTGTGGCAGAGAATCAGGAGGATTGGTGTTCTTTTTTGTCCCTTGCTGAGTTTGCTTTAAATAACCGTCGCCAGGAGTCCTCTGATAAGTCACCATTTTTTGGGGCATATGGGTTTCATCCGCAGTTTGGGACATTCTCTGGAGAGGGGTCTTCTGGTTTACCTGATGAGGAGAGATTTTCCTCGTCTTTGTCATTTATTTGGCAAAAGATTCAGGGTAATCTGAAGCGGATGAGTGAGAGATATAAGCGTGTGGCGGATAAGAGACGTGTGCCTGGTCCGGACCTGAATGTGGGTGATCTGGTGTGGTTGTCTACAAAGAATATCAAACTGAAGGTTCCCTCCTGGAAGTTATTGGGCCTTACAAGATATTGTCCGTCATCAATCCCATTGCCTTCCGTCTTGATCTTCCTCAAACTTGGAAGATCCATAATGTTTTTCACAGGTCCCTATTAAAACCTTATGTCCAACCCACTGTACCCTCCTCTTTGCCTCCTCCTCTGATTGTTGTTGATGGTAATCTTGAATTTCAGGTCTCTAGGATTGTGGATTCTCGCATTATCCGCGGTTCTCTCCAGTACCTCGTTCATTGGGAGGGTTATGGTCCTGAGGAGAGGTTGTGGGTCCCAGTGGCGGACATTAGGGCCACTCGTCTCATCAGGGCTTTCCATAGGTCCCATACTGAGAAGGTGGGCTCTGAGTGTCCGGAGTCCACTCGTAGAGGGAGGGGTACTGTCACCGCCAGCTCTCTGAGAAGGTCTGACAGACGTTCTTCTATACCTCTTGCATGATGTTCTTTGTTTTGGTTTCACTTTGTCATCTCCTTTCCTTCTCTCAGCTGTCACCTATCTACACTGATTGCCTCCCTTTATATTCCCTCCCATACTGCCTCACTTTGCGGTTTATACTACTTCCTGCATTGTGTTCACTGCTGGATGCTGCAACTGCTGATTCCTCAGATAAGTCTTTTTCCTTTATTTGTGTTTCCGTACTGACTTGATTCTAGGTGACCCTGACTCCGTCCGTATTAAGTGCAGGGAGCCGGTGGTCGTGTCCCCTCACTATTATAGGGTTTTCAGGTGACGCACAGTCTAGGTACGAGGGCATGCCATCGTCTATCATAAAAACCTTTGCATGGGCATAGCAGTCAGGGAGAGCTCTAGGGGTTTTATAGGGCTCACCCATATGTTCCTTAGTTTGGGATCAAGTCAGTCGGATGTTTATTTATAACTTCCAGTTTTCTGCAACACCATCCGTGACACACAATGACCGTGTCTGGAGTTGGCAGCAGTATGAGGAGGCCAACGAGTGGCACAATGACCGAGTCTGGAGTTGGCAGCAGCATGAGGAGACCAAAGAGTGGGTCAATGACAGAGTGTGGAGGTGGCAGCAGCATCAGGATGAGGCCACAGAGTGGCACAATGACGGATTCTGGAGATGGCAACAGCAGCAGCATCAGGAGGATACCACAGAGAGGCAAAGTGACATACTGTGGAGGTGGCAATAGCAGCAGCATCAGGAGGATACCACAGAGTGGCAAGGTGACATAGTGTGGAGATGGCAGTAGCAGCAGCATCAGGATACCACAGAGTGGCAAGGTAACATAGTGTGGAGATGGCAATAGCAGCAGCAGTAGCGTCAGGAGGATACCACAGAGTGGCAATGTGACATAGTGTGGAGATGGCAGTAACAGCATCAGGTTATCACAGAGTGGCAAGGTGACATAGTGTGGAGATGGAAGTAGCAGCAGCATCAGGAGGATACCACAGAGTGGCAAGGTGACATAATGTGGAGATGGCAGTTGCAGCAGCATCAGAATTCCACAGAGTGACAAGGTGACCAGGTGTGGAGATGGCAGCATCAGGAGCATTAGCATCAGGAAGATACCACAGAGTGGCAAGGTGATATAGTGTGGAGAGGGCATTAGCAGCAGCAGCATGAGGAGTATACCACAGAGTGGCAAGGTGACATTGTGTGGAGATGGCAGTAGCAGTAGCAGCATCAGGATACCACGGAGTGGCAAGGTGACATAGTGTGGAGATGGCAGTAGCAGCATCAGCATCAGGAGTATACCACAGAGTGGCAAGGTGACATAGTGTGGAGATGGCAGTAGCAGCAGCATCAGGATACCACAGAGTGGCAAGGTGACCAGGTGTGGAGATGGCAGTATCAGGAGCAGCATCAGGATACCACGGAGTGGCAAGGTGACATAGTGTGGAGATGGCAGTAGCAGCATCAGCATCAGGAGGATACCACAGAGTGGCAAGGTGACATAGTAATTAGATCACCTACGGTCTCTTGTGAAAGGGTACACTCCCACAGTATTGAAGATAACACAACCAAAAGGAGTAACAAAATCAAGTTTTATTAATGTATCAATAAAATATGGACATGATAAACAACATGTATCAAAATAAAAAAGCAGGGACTAAACACAGTCATACACCACCCTGCTATCAGCCCTATACCAATGAAAATGATAAGTATATCCCTGATGATCAGTGCAAGATGGAATAAATATCCTATTGAAAGTGATCAATCAGAGCAATATGAAATAAGTATGCAATATACAAATACAAGCGTGCCCCCTATGAATAACGGCAACACTACTAAGGCCCAGAAGAGTTAAGTCTAACAACCTAGAGGTGCGCAAAATGGTGGGGCGACATACCAGTATTGGAAGGGGCTGATGCCAGGGCGGAGGTGCTCCTCGACGCGCGTTTCGCGTATAGTTCGCTTTCCCAATTATTCAGTCTAAGTTCTGATCATCCGAATATTCCTCTGTTTCGATATTTCAGCATGGCCATGCATAAAGGTGCGGAGGTGCTTCTTTTACAGGTACGCGATCCAGCCCATACTGAATATTCGGATGATCAGAACTTAGACTGAATAATTGGGAAAGTTTACTGCCTTCCACTGTACTCGACGCAAATCACGCTCTAAGTCCCACGAGATTTCGGGTAAGCAAGCTGCAGGAGTAAGGAGCGAGACGTCGGCAGTGTCCCGCGCCGCTCATCTATCTCCCAATGTTCACAAAGACGCATATACAAGACACAAACCAGACGGAAGGTAAGAAGACTCAATCTGTGGAACTTTATTATGGGCATGAGATCAAAATCAGTGTGACATTTATCCTATTCTGTACAAGATTATGGGAACTGAGACTGCTGTGTGAGATATCATACACAGCAGGAGATTAGCCTGATTACGCACATTGCCCACATTGGAATCCAGTGACCGCACAGCACTTGAACTTTTTGCAGGAGTCCGGAGTTTTACTATTAACTTTTGTGTATGCTCATCCGCATATTTCACATTGGAGTCCAGCAGCTGTAGAGTATTGCACTACGGTGCAGCAATATATCTATATACTCCAGCGTTTTGTGAATATAAGAGACTACTTCCATATATGAACAAATATGTGTGAATCTCTGGCTTTAAGCATTGTATTTGATTTTATTTTTGATTTTTATTGTGGGTTTTATAGTACACACGTGTTTATCTTGATTGTGATTTATTTAAATATTATTCATACATTTTATTGGATTATTGTGGTCCAAGTGCAGTGTGCTCGCCCTAACTCTGGTTCACAATATTGTCCACTTCATCCACAATAATAAGCCATAGATTGCTGGAGGTCAACTGTAGCTTGCTACTACTGGCCATATAGCTGGTACCAACAGTGCTTCTAGTGTTACTTGTGCTAAAGCCACCAATATTCTCTCTGGTGTTTCATGTGGCACGGGTGTTTAATTTTACATTACCGCATCCATTGCCACTCTGACTTTTACTAGACATTGTATTTTTATTACAGTACTTATCAAGAAAAACAATCAGAGTCACACAGTCTATTCACTAAAAATATACTGAATTGATGGACAGTAGAATACAACCGTCAGGAATATTAGTCTCTGATCAACTGAATTTATTAAAATTACATTTAAAAAATATTTGAAAAAAAAATGGCAAGCTGGATAGTCATGTACACTATACAGTAACCATGATTCAGAGCAATACACCACATTGGTACAGTTGTGATCAACTGAATAATAAATGTTTTTAATTTCTTTTATTTAATACTGTCCGTTGGTCATTAACTGTGACACACACCAATTTGTCACCAGTTTGTGATCTACAAATTTTTTTAAATAAGCTTCAATATTCAGTCGGTAACTTTGACGTAGACCAACAAGCCAGGAGGCATATCATGGGGATTAATATTGTAAAACATTTGTTGTGATTGTGAATTATGTGATGATTTGGCTGATTCATATTAAGAATAACTTGAGTAGTATAGTTTAAAATTCTGCACACTAGCAAGAACAGTCTAAATTGACAGCTACCAGCCTCCCTGAGGCTGTCTGAATAAGTTACACAATATGACAAACTGACTCCTGTCTCAAAAAGCTATCTATCTGTGAAATAAGTATAAATCTAGCTAGCTATTGTCTTCTGCTCACTGTGAAAGAACCTCTCTGATGCTAAACCTATGTATTCTTTTTTTTTTTAAACTCTTTTATTGACACAAAAGAAAGAATGGCAACAACTTACAACCACATAGCATGTCATGGTGTAAACAGATAAATCAAGTCCATTTCGTATATATAATTCAGTCATCTGCTGCATTGCTATAATGTTTCTTATCTATTAATAAAGGTTTATACAGAACATTTTTGTGACTCCACTAAACCGACTGATCCGGAGATCCCTGGGCTGCCGACAGTGCCTGCTGCATTCTTGGGGCTGAGTACAGTGTATGCGGAGAGTTGCACCAGAGGCCCCAGACTTTCTTAAATTTTTGGGGTTTATTATGGTGTTTATACACTAACACTAAACATGGTATAATTTGGTTGATTTGCAATTTCCACATGGATATGGTCGGTGTATTGGGGTCATACCATCTCAGACCAATACATTTGCGTGCTATGAATAGTGATTCTCTCAAGAATATTGTCATGTAGGGATCCCGGTTATCTTCACCTATGAGTCCAAGCAGACAAATCTCAGGAGTGCACTCTATCTGGACCGGCAGCAAATTGGATAGAAAGGTGTTGGGGAAATTACCCCTGTGTCTATGATTATCGGGGTTCAAATAAAAGAAGAAATCATATGTGTACACATATTGAGAAAACTGGTACAGTCAAGATGCTGTAAAGCAGTGATCTGTTTATTAGGTTACAGATAAATCTTTATATTAGACCAGCTGACATCCAGCAGCTGTGGGCGTTACATAACTTGAGCAAAAAAACACAAAGCATAGTGAAACAAAACATCTTATCAGAAAAGAGGATGTGAAAGTAGCCAGTAAAAATTTCCATTTCTGAGTTTCATTTCTAAGAATAGAGAAGGGGTGGTGGTCAATTGCTCCATTGCACCGGCTAAAAAGCTGACATTCACTAACCTCTTAGTGAACCCTGGTTCACAAACAAGATGGCCTTCAATCTCTCACAATTCCCCCATTTTGAGAAATCTGTGGAACTGTTATCGCCCAAAGGTACTTCAGAACTTGACAGGATTCCCTTCACACTGGAACAGTATCACAGATCCTCTCAATAATCTCAATATTGTTTCCCCTTCTTACAAATTTTATTAATAAGCATAAGCTTGATTACAATTTAAATAACTAGTATCAACACATGTTCTCGTTTCAGGGGCTGGAGCTATAATCAACTGGTGGCCCTGATCGGTTTACCATGAGCCAGGGGTGCTCAGCCATCCTGCAACGGGTAAAGGTGATCCCCTGTCTCTAGTTTTAGATTTAACCTGCTTCATGCCTGAGAAAAAGATAGTAGAGTTGGCCAGTTCAGTCAATTCAGAAAAACTGAGGGGCACGGCGAAATAGGGCATACTGGCTCAACTCACAGGACTGTGAGTACAGATCCAACAGTCTCTCAATTTTTCAATGTCATTCATTCCTTCAAACAGCACCTGATGGTGTTGTATCAAAGCATTGTCCCATTCACTATTCAGTGGACGATATACTGCTGACACGCTCAGGGTCAGAGCCACTGTCAGCAGAAGGACCTTTATCCTGTGGTTCCAAGACTTTCTTGCAGTCAGAAGCGTGGGCTTTCCTTCAACCTTTACAGCAGTGTGGGTGGTCAACAGTACTTGAAAGGGACCATCGAATCATGGATCTAGTCCTTTTCTCACATGCCTCTTTATCACCACCCAGTCTCCGGGCTGCAAGCTGTGAGTTCCTTCTACTGAGTCAGGATCTGGAAGTGAACACCTGTTTATGCGTGTGTTCTAGCCTTTTTGTGAGGGCCCGCATGTAACTGTTCAGACTGTCATTATTCATCTGCAGCTGCTGAGGAAAGTATATCCCTAATTTAGGGGCACTTCCAAACAGTATTCCAAATGGGACAATCCTGTCTTCTTGTTTGGAGTGGTCCTTACTGAATACAGGGCCAGACGTAAGCACTCTATACAGGGCCTCTGGATATCCCGCATGGCCTTTTGTATTTTCAGTTTCAATGTGCCATTCAGGCGCTCAACTTGGCCGCTGCTTTGGGGATGGTAAGCTGTATGGAAGGCTTGGGTCACCCCTAATGCTAGCATAACTTCCCTCATCACTTAACCTGTGAAATGAGAACCTCTATCTGACTCGATAACCTTAGGAACACCATGCCTGCATATCAGTTCACTGACCAGTTTCTTTGCCGTACTCTTGGCTTTGGCTTTAGCTATTGGGAAGGCTTTCGGCCAACCTGAAAAGAGATCAAAACAAACAAGAACAAACTCAGACACTCCTACCTTTAGTAGTTGTATGTAGTCTATTTGCAGTCTCTGAAATGGGTAAAGTGGCCTGGGGGTGTGCTTGCTTGGAGTTTTCACCACTTGACCAGGGTTATTCAGTGCACAGACCATACAGCCTTGTGTGAATCGAGCAGCTACTATAGAAAACCCTGGAGCAATCCACCCTACATTAACCACACTTACCATGGCATCTTTTGATAGATGAGTGGGCCCGTGGGCCTCCTGAGCCATAGCTGAGTACAGAGGGCGTGGTAGACAAATGTTGTCCTTGTTTTTCCATACTGCTTGTTCATCTGGCCTAGCCCCTTGTTTAGTCCATAGTTCTTTCTCTTTAGGTGCTGTTCAAACAACTTAATTAAAACATCTTTAGATATATCCAAAGCTTTTACTGGGGTAGCATCAGCATTTAGTGGCTGGAGCACAGCGTGTTTGGCTGCATTGTCAGCTCTATCATTGCCTTTCGCCTCTACTGTGGTACACCTTGTGTGAGCCTTTTCCTTTACAATAGCAACTTCTTCTGACAACAGTAAAGAGTTCATCAGTTCAAGCACAGAGTCTTTGTTTTTAATGGGCTGACCTGAAGAAGTTAGAAAGTCTCTAGCACGCCATATGGGTCCATAGTCATGTGCAATACTAAAACCATACCTTGAATCCGTATAGATGTTCACCTTCTTCCCCTCAGCTAATTTACATGCCTCAGTAAGTGCCTGCATCTCTGCCTCCTGCGCAGACATGTGCGGAGGGAATGGTTCAGCAATGGCTACCTCATGTTGTGTGACCACTGCATATCCAGTGTGGAACCAGCCGTCCTCTCCCATAAAACTGCTTCCATCTACAAAATACTCAAGATAAGGGTTATCAAGAGGTATTTCATGCACATGAGAAAATCCAGAAGTTTCTTGTTGTATCAACTGTATACAATCATGAGGATCATTTTCAGCTAAATCAGACAAAAAGGCTACCTGTGCTACCCTCCCCCTATTTCTGAATCTCTGAGTGGTAACAAAGTAGCAGGATTCAGAGTAATACATATTTTAAAAAAAATATTGTGTGGCATGAGGAGTGCACATTGGAGTCTGAGTTGTCTAGCCATAAAAATATGTTTTGGTTGCACCTGTGTGAGAATGCCCTGTATGTTATGAATCGTTTGCACAACTACTGGGTAGTCCAACACTATTTCTGAGGCTTTTTCAATAATTGCCTGCCCTGCTGCGTTTGTCCTGACATAGGAGGGGGTGCCATGAGTAACAGGGTCTAATGTAGGTGAAAAATACACCACTGGCAGGGGCTGACAGGATGCAAAGTTTGAGTGTATGAAAATTATTTACAGCTTCTTCTGTAAGACAGAATGGATCAGAGGGTAAGCAAGCATACAAAGGTTGCATTAACATAGAGGAATTTATGATCCATGGGCAACAATATGACACAAGTCCAATATGACACAACCCTAAGGAACTGCACCCCTTTGGGGACTTGTATTTTCTCTACTGCCTCTTTTCTTACTGGGGTCAGGTGCCGAACACCATGTGACAAGCAATGTCCCAGGAAGATTACTCTATCCTTACAGAATTGTAATTTGTCCTTAGAGACTTTACAGCCATTTTGATAAAGAAAATGACAGTGAAGCTTCCTTGCAGCTATCTAGACCCTCTGCACACAGGAGCAGATCATCCACATACTGAAGGAGTATCACTGATTCAGGAGGTATCCAATTAGTGATAAAGCCTGTGTACATTGTAGGTGAATTCTGTGCACCTTGGGGCAAAACAGTCCAGGTGTATTGATTACCCCTAAATGTAAACACAAATAAATACTGACATTCAGAGTGTAATGGGACACTGAAAAAGGCATTTGCCAGATCAATCACTGTGAAACATACAGCTGTAGATGGGACTTGTGATAACAAAATGTGTGGATTTGGGACTATAGGGGTCTGCAAAACTGTTACTTTTTTCACTTCCCGGAGGTTATGAACCATTCTATAGCTAATGGGTTGTCCTTTTACTGGCTTCTTCTTTACTGGAAACAAAGGGATATTTGCAGGGGATACAATTTTTATCAATACCCCTGCCTGATAAAAAGCGTGTATCTGACTAGCCACGGCCATCTCCTGTGCATGACTAAGAGGATACTGTTTAACCAGGGGTGGCTGGGGTGGCTGGCAACCAGGCTTAAGATGGACTACTACTGGGGTCACTGGCATCCTCCATATATCTGTGTTAAAAGTTGCCCATAACTCCTGAGGGACTGCCTGGAGTGCCTCCAGGTCTGGGGCATCATGCTCAGGAATCTGGGAGTCTGGTAAGAATACAGAAGCTATTAATGGACACAGGGTCTCTTCAGGAGTATCAAAATCTACCCTAGTAGTACCATCAGGATAGAAGTGTATGTATAGGACATCAGTCCCTAGGAGAGGTTTGGGTAAATTCTCTTTCACCAGGGGTTGTGTAACCACTGTACTGTACGGTTCAGATTCATGAACGTATATGGTTTCACTGGAGAATCCCACTGCCAGTACATGCCAGGTGGACAATTGATGGGGATAAAGTAAGGACTGGTCTATTACCGTCTTGGCTGCCCATGTGTTGACCAAAAAGGGGTACTGCTTTCTTAATACCTATGGACACAGGTAGAGTTGAGCGGACACCTGGATGTTCGGCAGGTTCGGCCGAACTTGAAAAAAAAGTTCGGGTTCGGGACCCGAACTTGACCCGAATTTGACCCTGAACCCCATTGAAGTCAATGGGGACATGAACTTTTGGGCACTAAAATGGCTCTAAAATAGTCCTGGAAATGGCTAGGGGGCTGCAAAAGGCATCAAAATGTGCTTAAGAGCATGGCAACTGTTCTGCAAACAAATGTGGATAGGGAAATGACTTAAAATAACATAAAATACTGAAAAATTTTAAATAACATTCTGGATCTAGGAGTAGGAGGTTGAGGAGGCGGTGGATGTGGTGGTGTAGGTTGACGTGGCGGTGTAGGTGGAAGCGCCGGTGAAGGAGGAATAGGTAGCCAACACTGATTTGTGTTATTTTTTATTTTTTAAATATTGGGACATATAACAAAATAAAACAAAGAATAAGTGCACTTGAGTACAAGAATGGATGGTTGAGGCTGGTATAAATGTCAATTCTGCACAAGGTACGGACAAGTCCTGTGGGATCCATGCCTGGTTCATTTTAATAAACGTAAGCTTGTCCACATTGGCTGTGGCCTGTGATAATGCTCTCTGCCGTGCTAAACACACGTTCACACTATACACTGGCTGCAGGGCAGGTCAGCACCTCCAAGGATGACAAAGCTTTTCCACATTTGGGCCATGCTAACCCTGCCTTCTCAGGTGCTGGCGGTGCCCCAGTTGCATTGGTGACCTCTTCCTCCTCCTCTGCCTTTGCCTTGTGCTTCCACTGTGCCCCTCTGTCAGGTGGGAATGCCATCAGCAGCGTGCGCTTGTAGTCGCGCATCTTCGATCAGTAACAGATGTTTTCACTAAATTTAGTTCCCTGTCAGCAACGCAGAGCAGGGGTTCATTCACTGAAAATTGGGGTTCTTGTCACCCAGCAATAGAACAGAGGATTTTGAGAGATTTAGGCCCCTGTCACACAGGCACAGCAGGGGTTCATTCACGGCAAAAGGGGGTTCATGTCACCCAGCAATAGAACAGAGGATTTTGAGAGATTTAGGCCCCTGTCACCCAGGCACAGCAGGGGTTCATTCACGGCAAAAGGGGGTTCATGTCACCCAGCAATAGAACAGAGGATTTTGAGAGATTTAGGCCCCTGTCACCCAGGTAAAGCAGTGGTTCATTCACGGCAAAAGGGGGTTCATGTCACCCAGCAATAGAACAGAGGAAGAGGATTTTGAGAGATTTAGGCCCCTGTCACCCAGGCACAGCAGGGGTTCATTCACGGCAAAAGGGGGTTCATGTTACCCAGCAATAGAACAGAGGATTTTAAGAGATTTAGGCCCCTGTCACCCAGGCTCAGCAGGGGATCATTCACGGCAAAAGGGGGTTCTTGTCACCCAGCAATAGAACAGAGGATTTTGAGAGATTTAGGCCCCTGGCACCCAGGCACAGCAGGGGTTTGTATACGCCAAAAATGGTAAAATGTCACCCGACAATTGAAAATATTTTTTTCAATTTAGGGCACTAAAATTGGCACTTTTTTTTGCATTAAAATGGCTCTAAAATAGTCATTGAAAAGGCTAGAGGGAAGTAAAAGGCAGTAAGAGCATGGCAACTGCTCTGCAAACAAATGTGGATAGGGAAATAACTTAAAATGAAATAAAAAAAACAAAAAATTACAAATTATTAACCTGCAACTCAGAGAAGGAGGTGGATATGGAGTCGGAGGTTGAGGAGGCGGTGAATGTTGTGTTGTAGGTGGAGGCAGCAATGGAGAAGGAGGAGGTAGCCAACAATGTTTATTTTTATTTTTTATTGGGGTAGGTAGCCCCTAAAATATTGGGACAAATAATAAAATAAGAAAACAAAGAATCATTGCACTTGACTTGAGTACAAGAATGTATGTATGATGGTGGTATAAATGTCTATTCTGCACAAGGTACAGACAAGTCTTGTCGGATCCAAGCCTGGTTCATTTTAATGAACGTGAGCTTGTCCACGTTGGCTGTGGACAGGCAGCTGCGTCTGTCTGTAATGATGCCTCCTGCTATGCTAAATACACGTTCAGAGAGTACACTGGCTGCAGGGCAGGCCAGCACCTCCAAGGCATACAGGGCAAGCTCTGGCCATGTGGACAATTTGGAGACCCAGAAGTTGAATGGGGCAGAACCAACAGTCAGTACGTGTAGACGTGTGCACAGGTACTGTTCCACCATGTTGTTCAAATGCTGCCTCCTGCTAACATGCTCCATATCAGCAGTTGGGGCCGGTTGTTGTTGCGGCGAGGTGACAAAGCTTTTCCACATGTCGGCCATGCTAACCCTGCCTTCTGAGGTGCTGGCGCTAACACAGCTGCGTTGGCGACCTCTTCCTCCTCCCCTGACTTCGCCTTGTGCTTCCACTTGTCCCCCGGCGTCAGTCGGGAATGCTCTCAGGAGCACGTCTACCAGCGTGCGCCTGTGGTCGCGCATCTTCCGATCATGCTCCAGTGAGGGAATTAAGGACGGCACATTGTTTTTGTAACAGGGATCCAGCAGGGTGGCCACCCAGTAGTCAGCACACGTTAAAATGTGGGCAACTGTGCAGTCGTTGTGCAGGCACTGCAGCATGTAGTCGCTCATGTGAGCCAGGCTGCCCAGAGGTAAGGACAAGCTGTCCTCTGTGGGAGGCGTATCGTCCTCGTCCTCCGTATCCCCCCCAGCCACGCACCAGTGATGGGCCCGAGCTGCGTTGGATACCACCCCGCTGTGAACATGTTTTATCCCCATCCTCCTCCAGTAGTGGGCCCTGGCTGGCCAAATTTGTACCTGGCCTCTGCTGTTGCAAAAATCCTCTTTCTGAGCCACTTCTAAAAGACTGGCCTGAAAGTGTTAGAGATGACCCCTCTTCCTCCTCCTCGTCCTGGGCCACATCATCTTCCATCATCTCCCTAAGTGTTTTCTCAAGGAGACATAGAAGTGGTATTGTAACGCTAATAACGGCGTCATCGCCACTGGCCATGTTGGTGGAGTACTCTAAACAGCGCAACAGGGCACACAGGTCTCGCATGGAGGACCAGTCATTGGTGGTGAAGTGGTGCTGTTCCTCAGTGCGACTCACCCGTGCGTGCTGCAGCTGAAACTCCACTATGGCCTGCTGCTGCTCGCACAGTCTCTCCAGCATGTGCAAGGTGGAGTTCCACCTGGTGGGCACGTCGCATATGAGGCAGTGAGCGGGAAGGCTGAAGTTACGCTGTAGAGCAGACAGCCGAGCGGCGGCAGGATGAGAACGCCGGAAGCGCGCACAGACGGCCCGCACTTTATGCAGCAGCTCTGACATGTCGGGGTAGTTGTGAATGAATTTCTGCACCACAAAATTCAGCACATGCAGCAGTCAAGGGATGTGCATCAAAACGGCTAGTCCCAGAGCTGCAACGAGATTTCGCCAATTATCGCACACCACCAGGCCGGGCTTGAGGCCCACTGGCAGCAACCACTTGTCGTTCTGTTGTTCTATACCCCGCCACAACTCCTGCACGGTGTGGGGCCTGTCCCCCAATCACATCAGTTTCAGAACGGCCTGCTGACGTTTACCCCTGGCTGTGCTGAAGTTGGTCATGAAGGTCTGTCGCTGACCGGATGAGAAGGTGGTAGAAGAGGAGGAGGAAGCCGAGTAGGAAGAGGAGGCAACAGGAGGCAAAGAATGATGCCCTGCGATCCTTGGCGGCGGAAGGACGTGCGCCAAACAGCTCTCCGCCTGGGGCCCAGCCGCCACTACATTTACCCAGTGTGCACTTAGGGAGATATAGCGTCCCTGGCCGTGCTTACTGGTCCACGTATCTGTGGTTAGGTGAACCTTGCCACAGATAGCGTTGCGCAGTGCACACTTGATTTTATCCGATACTTGGTTGTGCAGGGAGGGCACGGCTCTCCTTGAGAAGTAGTGGCTGCTGGGAACGACGTACTGTGGGACAGCAATCGACATGAGGTGTTTGAAGCTGTCCGTCTCCACCAGCCTGAATGACAGCATTTCAAAGGCCAGCAGTTTACAAATGCTGGGATTCAGGGCCAGGGATCCAGGGTGGCTAGGTGGGAATTTACGGTTTCTCTCAAAGGTTTGTGAGCTGGAGAGCTGAACGCTTCCGTGTGACATGGTGGAGATGCTTGGTGACGGAGGTGGTGTTGTTGGTGGCACATCCTCTGTTTGCTGGGCGGAAGGTGCCAACGTTCCTCCAGAGGCGGAGGAAGAGGCCGAGGCAGCAGCAGAAGAGGGGGCAGGAGGGGCCTGAGCCCTTTCTTGGTTTTGAAGGTGCTTACTCCACTGCAACCCGTGTCTCGCATGTAGATGCCTGGTCATGCAGGTTGTGCTAAGGTTCTGAACGTTAATGCCTCGCTTCAGGCTCTGATGGCACAGCGTGCAAACCACTCTGGTCTTGTCGTCAGCACATTGTGTGAAGAAGTGCCATGCCAGGGAACTTCTTGAAGCTGCCTTTGGTGTGCTTGGTCCTTGTTGACGGTGGCCAGTAGCAGGCGAACTGTTTTGGCGATGGCTGCTCTGCTTTTGCACCCTGCTCCCGCTTTTGCTACGCTGTTGGCTCGGTCTCACCACTGCCTCTTCCTCCAAACTCTGAAAGTCAGTGGTACAACCTTCATTCCATGTGGGGTCTAGGACCTCATCGTCCCCTGCATCGTCTTCCACCCAGTCTCCCTCCCTGAGCTCCTTTTCGGTCTGCACACTGCAGAAAGATGCAGCAGTTGGCACCTGTGTTTCGTCATCATCAGAGACGTGCTGAGGTGGTATTCCCATGTCCTCATCAGGAAACATTAGTGGTTGTGCGTCAGTGCATTCTATGTCTTCCACCCCTGGGGAAGGGCTAGGCGGATGCCCTTGGGAAACCCTGCCAGCAGAGTCTTCAAACAGCATAAGAGACTGCTGCATGACTTGAGGCTCAGACAGGTTCCCCGATATGCACAGGGGTGATGTGACAGACTGATGGGCATGGGTTTCAGGCGCCATCTGTGCGCTTTCTGCAGGAGACTGGGTGGGAGATAATGTGAACGTGCTGGATCCACTGTCGGCCACCCAATTGACTAGCGCCTGTACTTGCTCAGGCCTTACCATCCTTAGAACAGCATTAGGCCCGACCAAATATCGCTGTAGATTCTGGCAGGTACTGGGACCTGAGGTAGTAGGTTCAGTAGGACGTGTAGCTGTGGCAGAACAGCCACGTCCTATCCCTGCACCAGAGGCTCCGCCAACACCACCACCACGACCATGACCGCGTCCCTTATTAGATGTTTACCTCATAGTTTGCGTTTACAAAGCAAAGTAAAAAGTGGTTAAGTCTGTTAAAAATAATTAACCGCCAATAAAATCCCTGATGTAGGGTATTGCACAATTTTTAATTTTTTTTTACTCTATATGACAGCGGTATTTGTGGCCTAAATGTGACACTCACTTATGCACGTCTTATCCCAGATGTGCAGTATATCAGAGGGTTTTTCACCCCAGTAACCAAAAAGCCATATTTCGGGCCTAAATGTGACAGCCACTTATGCACGTCTTATCCCAGATGTGCAGTATATTAGAGGGTTTTTTCACCCCAGTAACCAAAAAGACGTAGTTCTGGCCTAAATGTGACAGTCACTTATGCATGTGTAATCCCAGATGTGCAGTATATTAGAGGCTTTTTTCACCCCAGTAACCAGAAAGCCGTATGTCTGGCCTAAATGTGACAGTCACTTATCCTTGTCTAATCCCAGATGTGCAGTATATTAGAGGGTTTTTTCACCCCAGTAACCAAAAAGCCGTATTTCTGGCCTAAATGTGACAGTCACTTATGCACGTGTAATCCCAGATATGCAGTATATTAGAGGGGTTTTTCACCCCAGTAGCCAAAAAGCCGTATTTATGGCCTAAATGTGACAGTCACTTATGCTTGTCTAATCCTAGATTTGCGGTATATTAGAGGCTTTTTTCACCCCAGTAACCAAAAAGCCGTATTTCTGGCCTTAATGTGACATTCACTTATGCACGTGTAATCCCAGATGTGCAATATATTAGAGGCTTTTTTCACCCCAGTAACCAAAAAGCTGTATTTCTGGCCTAAATGTGACAGTCACTTATGCACGTGTAATCCCAGATGTGCAGTATATCAGAGGCTTTTTTCACCCCAGTATGCCAAAGCCGTATTTATGGCCTAAATGTGACAGTCACTTATGCACTTGTAATCCCAGATGTGCAATATATTAGAGGCTTTTTTCACACCAGTAACCAAAAAGCCGTATTTCTGGCCTAAATGTGACAGTCACTTATGCATGTGTAATCCCAGATGTGCAGTATATCAGAGGCTTTTTTCACCCCATTATGCCAAAGCCGTATTTATGGCCTAAATGTGACAGTCACTTATGCATGTGTAATCCCAGATATGCAATATATTAGAGGCTTTTTTCACCCCAGTAACCAAAAAGCCGTATGTCTTGCCTAAATGTGACAGTCACTTATGCTTGTCTAATCCCAGATGTGCAGTATATTAGAGGGTTTTTTCACCCCAGTAACCAAAAAGCCGTATTTCTGGCCTAAATGTGACAGTCACTTATGCACGTGTAATCCCAGATATGCAGTATATTAGAGGGTTTTTTCACCCCAGTAACCAAAAAGCCGTATTTATGGCCCAAATGTGACAGTCACTTATGCTTGTCTAATACTAGATGTGCGGTATATTAGAGGCTTTTTTCACCCCGGTAACCAAAAAGCCGTATTTCTGGCCTTAATGTGACAGTCACTTATGCACATGTAATCCCAGATGTGCAATATATTAGAGGCTTTTTTCACCCCAGTAACCAAAAAGCCGTATTTCTGGCCTTAATGTGACAGTCACTTATGCACGTGTAATCCCAGATGTGCAGTATATCAGAGGCTTTGTTCACCCCAGTATGCCAAAGCCGTATTTATGGCCTAAATGTGACAGTCACTTATGCACGTGTAATCCCAGATGTGCAATATATTAGATGCTTTTTTCACCCCAGTAACCCAAAAGCCGTATTTCCGGCCTAAATGTGACAATCACTTATGCACCTGTAATCCCAGATGTGCACTATATTTAACAGATGTATTTTTTTAACCCCAGTAAGCAAAAAGTTGTATTTCTGGACTTGCAGACATGCAGATAGCCTGTGCTGGTGCACTATTGTTGCATAAAATGGCTGCCGATTATGTATTGATATTGACTTACTGAAATAAAAAAGTTTGTTTTCAGCAGTAGTTGGCTCAGGGCAGGCTTTAAATTTTTTTACACTGCACCCACAAAACACCTTTGCTGTAGATTGCTGAGTACAAAAAACAGTTCTTGATAAGATTTCTCCCAGATCTCTCCCTCACAGCAGCTGCAGCCTCTCCCTACACTAATCCGAGCAGAGTGACGGGCGGCGCTACGTGACTCCAGCTTAAATAGAGGCTTTGTCACATGCAGCAGTTGGCCAATCACAGCCATGCCAATAGTAGGCATGGCTGTGATGGCCTTTTGGGGGAAGTAGTATGACGCTTGTTGATTGGCTGCTGTGCAGCCTTTCAAAAAGTGCCAAGAAAGCGCCGAACACCGAACCCGAACTTTTACGTGAATGTTCGGGTCCGGGTGCCGAAAAACCTAAAGTTCGGTACGAACCCGAACTTTACAGTTCGGGTTCGCTCAACTCTAGACACAGGTACATGCAGTTGAATTCCCACCTCAGTTTTAGTGAGCAGTATTGGTACGGGGTTGCCTGCTTCCTAGGGAAATGTTCCCTTGCAAAACAGACTGGTCTGCCTGACCACTGGTCTGTCCTGCGATATTGTTCTGTTGCCGCCTTAGGGCACGGCAATTTCTTCTGACATGTCCTGGCTTCCCACAGTTATAACACTTATAGTCCTTAAAGGACTTGGGGCCAGCTCTTGACCTACACATTTTACTGTGAACTTTTTCATGTATAATTCCAGACCTGGCAGCAGCGGTAAGCTGGGGTAGTGGTGTAACTCGCCATTCGGATTTACATGCCTTCAACTTGGCTTGGAGGGCTGGTCTAAGTCCCTCCATGAAGGCAGAAGTTAGCAACTTTTCCCCCATTTGGCCAGCCTGATCCCACCCCATGTCAGTCCATACAGTTTCATACAGTTATAAATACGGCTGCATAAGTCTCCACTGTTTCCTGTGGTCCCTGAACTCTATCTTTCAGTCTCCTAGCACTCTCATTTTCCTTGTTCTGTGCCCATTTTGTTAAAGTGTCGACTAAATGATATTGGGATTCCTCTAACTGTAATAACATAAGATCTTTTAAGTCTGCCCAAGTGGCTCTGTAGGTGGACTGAATCTGGTGCAACATCCTAGCAGTTGACATAGGTCTTGTCATGGGGTCAGGCAGTCTGGCCAAAAGTCCCAATTGGTCTTTGGGACTCCAAGGACGATACTCAGTCATGAAATCCAGTCCCTGGAGAACCGGTGCCTGCACAACAGGCTGTCCCTCATCTGGGGCAACTGGTCCCTGCTCTGCTGCAGGTGCAGCTGCAGCAGCAGCGGGAGCCGCCTGTTGTTGCCTTTGGTATTGACTACGGGTCAAAACAGGATATTTTCCTGCTGATCTAATTTTGAGTGCCCCACAGACTCTACAAGTCCCTGTCCAGTCAGGGTTCTGTGTTCCACAGAGCCTACACGTCCACCCTTGTGGACCAAACATGTTTTCTCTGTGTGTCAAAGGAGGTTCATTGGGGTAAGGATGGGGTCTGTAGTTACTGTCAAACTTATTGTCCATATAGTCAGTCTCCTGTTTTAATTTATACAGGTGAAATTCGGAAAATTAGACTATCGTGCAAAGTTCATTTATTTCAGTAATGCAACTTAAAAGGTGAAGCTAACATATGAGATAGACTCTTTACATGCAAAGCGAGATATTTCAAGCCTTTATTTGTTATAATCTGGATAATTATGGCTTATAGCTTATGAAACCCCAAAGTCACAATTTTGAGGTTCCCTTTGCTCAGGGGATATGGATTAATTAGCTGACTAGAGTGTGACACTTTGAGCCTTGAATATTGAACCTTTTCACAAAATTCTAATTTTAAGCTGCATTAATGCAATTCCTTTTATTTTGCATTACTGAAATAAATGGACTTTTGCACAATATTAAAATTTTTGAGTTTCACCTGTCTTCCTTTGATCACTTCCTTTCTCCATCCTTCTGTCTCTATCTCACGTGCGACCTTAATCCAAACATACACTGTTTCTTCACATCCATTATCTTTAATCCATCCACCAAAAATTCGCTTCAACCTTTCCCACACCTCCAAATTCAAGTTTCCATGTTTCATACCTGCCTTTTGCAACACCTTATCAGCATTCTTTAATCCATCTTTTCCTCCCCTTTCTTCAACAAAGGTTTTTGCTGTCTTGTAACCCTATTCCTCACTACTCATTAGTGTATTCTTATTGTAGACTGATAATTATTCCCAGGACTTACCACCCATTCAAAAAACTGAGAAAACTGGTACAGTCAAGATGCTGTAAACCAGTGATCTGTTTATTAGGTTACAGACAAATCTTTATATTAGACTAGCTGACATCCAGCATCTGTGGGTGTTACATAACTCGAGCAAAAAACCACAAAGCACAGTGAAACAAAAAATCTTATCAGAAAGAGGATGTGAAAGTAACCAGTAAGAATTTCCATTTCTGAGTTCCATTTCTGAGAGTAGAGAAGGTGAGGTCAACTGCTCCTTCGCACCTGCTAAAAAGCTGACATTCACTAACCTCTTAGTGAACCCTGGTTCACAGACAAGATGGCCTTCTATCTCTCACAAAGGCAGTCACCTCTCTCCAAACCATGGCAATTGGACTGCAACTTCATATCATATGCCATAAATCTGCGTCTAGCTCCCCACATCACGGACATGCAGTGTATTCTGTTTTTTACGATGCTTTTCCTCTATCTAACAGACATCCAATTCCTCCAATGTATAAGTCTGTAAACAAGACGCAGATCCCGGCTGGGATCTTAATGCCGATGACATTGACATCATAGCTTTAGACTGGCTGAGAATGACTACAAGGCATAATGAGCAAGCCCATAATCCTCAATCCTACTTCTTTATCTTCTCCTCTTCTGTATATTTTCATATGTAAAATGGCAGATGCCATTTTAAACAATTTGTGTCGGATGAATACTAAAAACTTCAGATTTGTAAATTGAGTTGCTTATCTCTAGCATGACCTATAGAACCAGTCAAATGTGTGGATAGACCTTTTCATTTCATGTCTTTTTTTTTCACATTGTAGATTCATTATAATGACATGAAAACAATGAGGGAGCACATACGGAATTAAGCAGTAAACACAAAAATGTTAAATCAAAATATGTTTTATATATTTGATTCTTCTTCAAAGTAGCCTCATTTTGCTTTGATGGCAGCTTTGCACTCTCTTAGCATTTTCACAATTTCTTTCCTTAATAATGTGTTTGAGACCATCAGTTGTGCTGAGGTAGGATTCATACACAGTTCCATAGAGGTTTATCCCTATAATACTACTGTTCTAAACCACATAATGGCAAGAACCAATCAACTTAGTAAAGAGAAATAACAGTCTATTATTACTTAAAGATCCAGTCCAGAAGTTACCAGCTTCAGAAACCACAAATTAACAGCTCTTCAAATTAGAGGCCACATAAATGTTTTGCAGAGTTTACTTATTAGACATATCTCAACATCATATAAACCTATAATATTGTTAGAGAACAAACAACAAAAAAATGCCCAAAGTATTCAACAAATATAATTTATTTAATTGTAATACACATATCATGATTTATAAAATAATAGAAATAGCAAAAAATGAAGAACCAGCAGAAAAACGGATGCCGCAATCAACTGGCCTATGCCGCTGCTACCCACCAAAAGATGGAAAACATGTCAGGTGTGCCGATGGTATCTATCAAGGTGATTCCAGTAGCACTAATGCTGCTACTACTAGATAGAAGACATGTAGTCATCACCCTGATACATAACCACCAGACATGGCTCAACTCCAAGTGCAATTGAGGAAAAATAAAGCAAACACTAGAATCTAGCTATAGAAGGAGAGGTAAACCCTCAAAGAATGATAATGCACAAAACCTTCTTATAAAGGGTTTAGAGGAGCACAGCAAATGACTACTGATAGAAATCAAAGCATACCATGAGACATGATGGAGAGTGAGAACAGCAGGTACAGGTCAGGATAGGAACCTCGATACGTGTTTCGCCTCAGCTTCATCGGGAGGTAAGATATCTCAACATCAGCTGTTCAGAAGAGATTGTGAGAATCAGACCTTTATAGTTGAATTGCTGTGAAGAAGCTTCTACTGAGAAACAACAAAACAAAGAAGAGATTTGGTTGTGTCAAGAAACACACGGAATAGACATTAGACAAATGGAAATAAGTACTATAGTCTGATTATTCAAGATTTGAGATATTTGGTTCCATCATGTCTTTGTGAGACACTGAAAAGGTGAGCTGATGGTTGCTACCTTTATGGTTCCCACCATAAAGCATGGAAGAGGACCAATCATGGTGCCAGTTGCTTTCAAGGTGACGCTGTTTGTGAGTTATTCAAAATTCAAGGCACACTTAACCAACACAGCTACCACAGCATTATGCAGCAACATGCTATCCCATCTAATCATCTCTTAGTAGGACCAACATTTGTTTTATAACAAAACAATGACCCCAAAAACATTTTCAGACTATGTAATGACTATTTGACCAAGAAGGAGAGTGGCAGGTTTCTGGGTCAGATTATATGGATTTTGCAATTGCCCAGTCTAAACACAATTTGGATTTGTGATTAGACTGCAGAGTGAATGAAAAGCAGCCAAGAAGTGCTTGGCACCTCTGGGAACTCCTTCAAGACTGTTAGAAAACCATTCCAGGTGACTACTTCACTTCAAGAAGCAAATTAAGGAAATTCCAAGAGTGTGAAAAACTATATTCAAAGCAAAAGGGGCTACTTTGAAAGATGGATGTAGAGGCAGCAAGCGTGAGGCATCAGGCGGGTGACAGCATCAGAATAGTAGCAGAAGCGTGTAGACAGAAGAAACAGGCTATTTGTCATAATGTTCCGGTGAGGCAGCACACTATAGTCAGATCACTACTGCCAGAATGATCTAGTCTGTTGCATCAGGTGTCTGGAAATCCTGGTTGATCCATGTCTGAGTCATCTTTATAAAGGATAGTTTCTCAACATTTTGTGTTGAAAGGCAAGTTTTCTTTGGGGTAACTTGCCACCCACCACAGTAAACACCCGCTCTGATGCCACACTACTGGATGGGCAAGAATGCTTGCCCAGGGAAAACTTTGCCAGTTGCGGCCACAATTTAACTTTGACTGCCCAGTAGTGCAGGGGATCTTGGATCTGGGGTCACAGCATACAGTCGAAGTATGCCAAAACCTGCTGGTTCAGATTCTGATCTATGTTCTGCTGCTGCTGGCTGGTTTCTTTGGTAGGGTTCAAGACTGCTCATCAGAGGTTCAAGACTTAAGTTGCTGCTGATGGAGCTTATGCTGCTCCCCCCCCCCCCTTCAGCAGTCTTGGCAGTCGAACATGAGCTCAGAGGGTCCACCTGGTTAGACCTTTGTGAGGATGGGCAATGGTGCACGTAGGCAGCGACCAACTGACTACAAAGGATGTCTCGATAGTAGTTGAGTTTTTAACCCCCTTAAAAGGTGTAAAAAAGGCCCCCATTTTGGACTGGTAATGAGGGTCTAACATTGTGCATAACCACTAGTCATCCCTCCGAATGACGATAATGCAGCTGTCACTGCACAAACAAATCATCATGCATCTGGCCATTTGCACAAGAGACTCGGAGAGACTCCCTGCCTCTATCTCCACTGCATATTGCCACAGTATGTCAAGGTCATGTACCTGGTCTTTGCCCTCCAGCTCCTAATGCTGATCCTGCTCCTCCTGGTCCTGTCATTTGGGCAGAAATCACCTAGTTCTGTATAGTATTCCTGGGTGTTTATGTCCTCCTCCACATCCTTATGCTTCTTCTATGCCACTTCAGCTTCCACAGGACTCCGGTGGCCATGATATGTAGGTGCCACATCTTCTCTCCCGTCGCCAGTTAGATTTATCAGCATCCCCTGCAGGACGTGAAGGATAGTGATGAGCGGCAAGGATCATATTCGAATTCGCGATATTTCGCAAATATTTTGTAGAATATTCGTCGAAAATTTGCAAATTCGAAAATTCACGATTTTTTTTTTTTTACTAAAAAAATTCGGAAAGGTAATGATTGTGTAATATGCAAATTTTTGGAATTCGAATTTTCGGATTCGAATTTTTTATTGCGAATTTTTCAACTTACAACTATTAGACAAAGAAGATTATATCACTATATTAGCTAAATTGCTCTATTCGATTTTTTTTAAATATTCTCTATATTGCTATAACTTCGTTTTTTCGAATATTCGTAATATTCTAAAACAAGAATATATAGCAATATAGCGAATATTCAAAAAAAACAATATAGAGCAAAATTCGCAAACACTACTACTCCTAAAGTCAAGTATATTGCAGCCTTCTTATTGGCCCACAAGCTAGAAGCAGTGAGGGATCATGTGTACTGATAAAAAAAGAAAAATAAAAAAAAAATTCTGAAAAAAATCGAATATTCGAAATTTCGAATATATATAACTATATTCGAAATTTTCGGGAATTTTCGAAGTACCTATATTCGCGATAAAAATTCGAAATTCGAATATTCGTGATCAACACTAGTGAAGGAGTGGAATGACATAATTCATCCCGTAGTCCTGGCGACTGACAAATAAAGTGGCCTCCTCAAAGGGCCTAAGCAAACGGCATGTATGAGCTGCCACTGTCTAACCCAGAAGATACAACGAGGAATAGTACATTCCGTCTGCATCATCAAGAAATTGGTCACAGGTTTCCTTTGCTCATAAAGTCAGTCCAACATGTGGAGGGTGGAATTCCGTGGGGAAACATTGCATATGAGGCGATGTAGGGGAACACCATTCTGCCTTTGCAGATTAAGGAGGGCATGTTTTGCACAGTAAGAGTTGCTGAAGTTCATGCACAGTTTCCTGGTCATTTTTAACAGCTCTATTAGTTTGGTGAAAGACTTGAGGAACCGGTTGACAACCAGGGTACATGAGTCAGCCCTCCATGATACAGCGCAGTCAGAATGTTCTTCCCATTGTCGGTGATTCCTATCTACAATTGGTGAGGAGACAGTCTGGATTCGATTTCTTGGTTTCAGTTTCTTCCCGGTGTGACTCTATGTCCAGATTGACCAGATGCAGAACAGCGTGACAACACCATGATTTGTGTAGATGGTATGCTAGAGAACCACTATGAACTGTGCCTACAGTGAAGGCTGAAAATAAGGTGGATGATGAGGGCGCAGAAATCTAACAATAACAAAGCGGAGGCGGCATTGCCACCACCTGACTTATTGTACTCTGTAACCATGTACTATGCCAGAATTAGCTAAGCGGAGTGGGCTCCTTCTTCAGCCTGCTCCCCTAAGCTAAGTGCTGACATGCAATGTGCGCTCCTGCCCGTACTCACA
This sequence comes from Bufo bufo, assembly GCF_905171765.1. NCBI lineage: Eukaryota > Metazoa > Chordata > Amphibia > Anura > Bufonidae > Bufo > Bufo bufo. Next base: position 203,842,598 of record NC_053391.1, on the reverse strand, counting down.
GCACTGCTGCTGCCCATTCATAAATTTCACACTCTGTACTCCATACACCACTGAGCTGTCAGTGGTGTACGGAGAACTGAGTTTTAAGCGCACATTTAATGGGGCGTTTTAGGTAGGAAAAACACTAAGATAAATACAAAATTAATAAATAAATAAAGTATATTGGAAAAAGTTTTTTTAGGGCATTAGAAACATCATTTTAAAATTTCATTCAAATGTTTAGTTAGGCTACTTTCACACTTGCGATTTGTGCGGATCCGTCTTGACTTACATTGAAAGTCAATGGGGGACGTATCCGTTTTCAATTGCACCATATTGTGTCAGTGAAAAACGGATCCGTCCCCATTGACTTACATTGTAAGTCTAGACGGATCCGTTTGGCTGCAAGCTGCGTTTTAGTGACCGTCTAAAAAATGCAACGGAGACCAAACGCAGCCAAACTGATGCATTCTGAACTGATCCTTATCCATTTAGAATGCAGGAGGCTGAACTGATCCATTTTGGGACGCTTGTTAGAGCCCTGAAACGGATCTCACAAGCGGACCCAGAAACGCCAGTGTGAAAGTAGCCTAACTCTTTAACTCAAAAGGCCATATTTCACTAGCGTATTAATGTTTTTAACTGCCGTTAGATGGGTGCACTTCTGTCTAAGCGGCCATTAAAAATTGTCTCATTGATTGACTGAATAGGGTTTTAACATAGTGATTTGTGATAAATTAATTCATAACAAATCAAATTTCTTTTCAAACTTCAGAAAAGCTGCCAAATGTAATTTTTCAAAACTTCGCTCCTCTCTAATATTCAGGGTTTTTTTTTGCATTTTTTGGTTAACTGCTTATTTCTTTTTTTTTTCATGTCTTCATTTTGTATCTACAATTTAGAAAGAAAAAAAAAACAAGTACAGACAGGGAATAAAAAGGTGTGTCTAAACTGATTGGTACTGTATATGGAAAGTGGGAAGTGTGGGGGCGTGGCCTGGACCTACAGCATGATGGCCGCTTGATTTTCTTGCTCCTCACCAGGCATTCTGCATACTGACTTTCACAGCTGTACCTCATCAGCAGAACCAAGCTGAATACCATCCTGGCTCCCTCCACAGCACCCAGAATGACAAGGAGAAGCAAAAAGGAAGATCCAAAGCGCCTGACAGATTTTTTTTGATGCACTCTCACCTTCCTGCAATGGTGGCTTAGACTTCTCTCCTACCATGGTGGCCACTGCTGACCGCAATACGGCTTCAGCTCAGGTCAAGGAGCTCCCCAAGCAGCCACATTCTTCTCCTAACCAGGATAAGGGATTCTGACAGCAGCTCCACAGCCTCCTCCCCTCTCCTCTCAGGGGGAAACACAGGCTTTTAAATGCCATAGGCATAGCCTTCCTAAAACTGAGCACCTGCCATCTTGCCTCGCAGCACACAGTTAATCAGGCACAAATGTCAGACGCGGCTTCCCATAAGCAACTTCAGCATCCACCAGTCCAGCTATACAAAGACAAAGATTGGACACTACCTTGTCCTTTACAGCTATAGATTTCACCATAGCTGAGGGTAAAGGGGACAATGATACTCTCCTAGCGATTCCCATCTCCAAATTGGCAGCCTCCAAATTTTTTCTCAAAGATCTTATGCTAGCCCTACATTGGTCCATCCAAAAGGAGTTTACTCAAGCCATTTCTAATATAACCACTACTGTAGAAGACTTTGGTGGGAGGCTAGACTATGTGGAGGGGAAAATGGGTGAATTTTCCACTGCCCACTACAAACTTATGGATGCCCCCAACACTTTAGCAGATGTTTTAGAAACAATAAAAGATGGCAGATTTGGAGGATACAAACCGTAGAAACAATGTCGAGTTTTGGGGTAAACTGGAATCAATATCCCATTACCTTTCACCTTTGACACTGACTTTATTATAGATTGTGTACATAGACTGCCTAAGCCAAGATCCATACCAGAGACACATGATGCTATCGCATGCATTCACTTCTATCACATTAAAGATTAATGATACAGTCTTCCAGAAAATCCTAGAGTCCTACCTGGCTGTTTGTGTATTTATCTCAAGCAACCCTATCAGCAAGACACAAGCTACTACTAGTGATGATCGCGCATGCTCGGCTGAACACCAGTTTGGCTCGAGCATCTCGATGCTCAGCACATGGTGGTATTCGGCCGAATACCGCATATGCTCGAGTCTCCGCCCCGCACGTTTTTTGGCTGCTACGCAGCCAATAAATGTGCAGGTAAGTACTACCCTCACTGTAATGCCGTAGCCATGTAGACTGCTGGCATTACAGTGATTGGCTGGATGAAACACGTCATTGGGTGCGATGAGGCATGTTCGGCTCAGTCTTAGTCAGGGAGAGCTGTGCTAAGGAAGGGACAGACAGTGTAGGGAGTGATTTAAGAATATTTTTACCGCCAAAAATTTTCAGAGCCCCAAAAGTCCATTTAAGGACTGTTGTCTGCGGCAGCAGCAATTTATATTTTTAGCACAACCTGCGCTAAATTGCTAAAATGTTACAGAGCCAAAAGTCCGTCTAAGGACTATTGTGTGTGGCAGCAATATCTATTTTTAGTGCATCCTGCGCTAAATAGCGTACAATAGTTAGGCCGCTGCAGACATCAACATTAGCTGCGCCACATCTCTAGTGAAAAGTGTGCGCATCCAAAAAAAAATCTGTGCCATCCACTGTACTTTTTCCATATACCGTGTCCGCTGCGGACAGTGAGATTAGCTGTGCCACATCTCCAGTGTAAAGTAGGCGCATCCCAAAAACATCTGACATCCAGTGTACTTTTTCCGTAGTTTTTCAGTGTAGCATGTGCCCTGAAAAAATGTTTCTGTGACATACAGTGTACTTTTTCCGTAGACTGTGTCCACTGCGGACTGTGACATTAGCTGCGCCACATCTCCAGTGTAAAGTGTGCGCATACTAAAAATATCTGTGACATACAGTGTACTTTTTACATAGAGGGTGTCTTCTGCGGACAGTGACATTAGCTGTGCCACATCTCCTGTGTAGAGTGTGCGCATCCCAAAAATATCTGTGACATATTGTGTCCTTTTTCCGTAGATGGTCTCTGCTGCGGACAGTGACATTAGCTGCGTCACATCTTCTGTGTAAAGTGTGCGCATCCAAAAAATATCTGACATCCAGTGTACTATTTCTGTAGACGGTGTCTGCTGCGGACAGTGACATTATCAGCTCCACATCTGCAGTGTAACGTGTGAGCTTCTAACATTTATCAGTGACATACAGTGTACTTTTTCCGTAGATGTGTCGGCTGCGGACAGTGACATTAGCTGTGCCACATCTCCTGTGTAGAGTGGGCGCATCCCAAAAATATCTGTGACATACTGAGTCCTTTTTCCGTAGATGATCTCCGCTGCGGACAGTGACATTAGCTGCTTCACATCTTCTGTGTAAAGTGTGCACATCCAAAAAATATCTGTGGTACAGAGTACTTTTTCAAAAGATGGTGTTCGCTTCTGACAGTGATGTTACCAGGGGCACATCTCCAGTGTAACGTGTGCGGTTAAAAAATTTATCTGTGACATACAGTGTACTTTGTCAATACACAGTGTCCGCTTCTGACAGTGACATTAGCAGCGCCACATCTGCAGTGTAACGTGTGCGCTTAAAAAATGTGAAATCTGTGAAATACAGTGTACTTTTTTGCGTAGACGCTGCGTACAGTAACATTACCGGTGGTACCGCTCCTGTATAATGTTTCCTCATCCCAAATACCTGTGACATTCCCTGTAATTTTTCATTAGCTGCTGGTGAGAGCATTGATATTATCTGTGGGATATCTTCTGTGTGACATTTCCACAATCCAAATACCTTTTTAAATTTGTTTGCGCATACACTTCCAAATCCTACAATACTCTACATGTGACAGACTTTAAATCATATATAACATTTAATATGAAGAAGGCGATCAGTAAAGGACGGGGAAGTGGCCGTAATGCTGATGTTGCATGCAGAGGGCGTGGCCCTGGGCGCAGTGAAACTGTGCCTGCTGCCAGAGCACAAGAAAAATAATCATCCATGATACCTAGCTTCATGTCCCAGTTTGCAAGGCGGTGCAGGACACCACTTTTGAAGTCAGACCAGTGCGACCAGGTGGTCGATTGGATTGCAGCAGATAATGCTTCCAGTTGGTTAAGCACCACCCTGTCTTCCACCAAGTCCAGTCTCAGTAGCCAAGAGTCTGCTTAACCCAATCCTCACCCTGATCCTCCTCCCTCCCACCATGTACAGTCTGGCCAAACAAGTGATCTCACACTCGGATATTCCGAGGACCTCTTTTCAGCGCCATTCCTTGATTTGGCCCTCTCGCCAAGCACACTTGAAGAGGGAGAGATCTTGTGCCCTGATTGCCAAACTCTTGAGCATCCACAATCACAAGAAGATGACGGTGGGAAATGGCAACTACTGTTTATTGAGGTGGATGATGATGAGACACAGTTGCCAATTTCTCAACAGCAATTACTGTCTCAAGAGGTTGAGGAAAAGGATGAGACACAGTTGTCAATCACTGAGGTAGTGGTTAGGTCAATAAGTCAGGAGGATGAGCAGAATGAGGAAGTGGAAGAGGAGGTGGTGGACAATGAAGTCCCTGACCCAACCTGGGAAGGTGGAAAGCCGAGCGAGGACAGCAGTACAGAGGGGGAGGGATCTGATGCACAGCAACAGGCAGGGAGAGGCAGTGGTGTGGCAAAATGGAGAAGGCGGGGCACACCAAACAGGCCCGCAACTGTTCCATGGAGCACCCCCTTGCGGAAATCTCCCTTGCTAAGTGGTAGATGTTTCGCAGTCTGGCGCTTTTTTGAGGAAAGTGCGGACGACAAAAGAATTGTAATTTGCAACCTGTGCCATACAAAAATGAGCAGGGGCGTGAACACTAAAAACCTCATCACCACCAGCATGATCCGCCACATAGCATCAAAGCACCATAATAGGTGAGCCAAATGCCTGGGTCCACATTCTGTGTCTGCGGGTCACACCACTACCTCCTCTTCCCCTGTGTTATGTGCTTGCCAATACCCTGTCCCTTACTGGCCCGGGTAATGTTGCCATTTAGGCTTGTGGACACTGAGGCCTTTCGCAGCCTAAATTTGGCAGCCGTCCATCGTTACGCAGTCCCCAGCTGCCACTATTTTTAACTGTGTGCAGTGCCCGCATTACACCAACACGTGTCCCTTAACATCATACATGCCCTGATTAACGCAGTTACTGGAAAGGTCCCCTTAACCACAGACACATGGACAAGTGCATTCAGCCAGGGGTGCTACATTTTGCTGACGGCACACTGGGTGAATGTTGTGGAGGCAGGCAGAGAGTCATACCCTGGGATTGCGGGCCCTAATTCCATCAGGGTTTCCTCCACCACCTACGTTAGTGGCTCCAACTCCCACTTCTCCTCCTCCGCTTCCTCTTCCACTTCCACCTCCGAATTATCCGCGTGCATCACCAGTCAGTTATCAGTCAGCAGCTGGAAGCAGTGTAGCCCTGCAGTGGGGAAGCGGCAACAGGCCGGGCTGAAGCTGATATGCTTAGGGGACAAACAGCACACCACCACAGAGCTGTAGCGGGGGATAAGAGACCAGAGTGAGCCGTGGCTCTTGCCATTCAACCTATAACCAGAGATGGTTTTGTCTGATATTGGCCATAACTTGGTGGCAGCTTTGGAGCTCGGCAAGCTCACACACATCCCATGCCTAGCCCACGTCTTAAACTTAGTGGTTCAGCGATTTCTCAAAACCTACCCCAATTTGCCTGAGCTACTGGTGAAGGTGCGCCACGTGTGTGCACATTTCTGAAAGTCATCTACAGCTGCCGCCGGTCTGTCAACGCTGCAGCAGCACTTGAAATTGCCAGCTCACCGGCTGTTGTGCGACGTGAGCACGTGCTGGAACTCCACGTTCCACATGTTGGCCAGGCTTTGTGAGCATCAGAGGGCTGTAGTCAAATACCAGCTGCAACATGGTTGTCGCCTTTCCAGTCAGCTTCTGCTATTCACAAGCGATGAGTGGGTATGGATGTCTGACCTCTGTGAGGTTTTAATAAACTTTGAGGAATCAACACAGATGGTGAGCTGTGATAACGCTATTATCAGCGTAACCATCCCACTTCTGTGTCTACTCAAACGCTCCCTGCTCACAATTATGGACAATGCTTTCCATGTGGAAGAGGTGGAAATGGGGAAGACAGTACACAGGGTTATAGCCAGACCACCCTGCGTTCGTCTTCTCGGCGCAAATTGGACGATGAAGAGGAGGAGGAGGAGCAGGAGGCGGTTGCCTTCGCTATAGAGGGTAGTACCCATGTAAGTTTACTTCCATCTGTTCAGCGTGGGTGGACAGAAGAGGAGGAAGAGGATGAGGAGATTGAGAGTGATCCTCCAGATGATGATATCAAAGTCTTGCCTGTTGGTAGTCTGGCACACATGGCTGACTTCATGTTAGGCTTCCTTTCCCACGACCTGCGCGTTATACGCATTTTAGACAACTTTGATTACTGGTTGTTCACCCTTCTCGACCCCCACTACAATGAGAACTTCTCATCTCTCATTCCTCTGGTGGAGATAACGAGCAAAATGGTGCAATACCAGACGATCCTTGTGGAAAAGTTGCTCCAAACATTTCCAGCTGACAACGCTGGCTGCAGAGTACATAGTTCCTTGGCCAACCGAGGAGGGGAGATGACGGGAACACACAGCAGTTCCAACAGAGGCAGGGCAACAGTGTCCAAGGCCTGGGACACGAACTGGCGCTCTACACCTTGGAGGTGCTGGCCTGCCCCGCCGCCAGCGTTTTGTCCGAGCGTGTATTTAGTGCTGCTGGGGGCATAATAACTGATAAGCGCATCCACCTGTCAACTGAAAATGCTGACAGGTTGACTCTTATAAAAATGAACAAGGCCTGGATTGACCATGACTTCTTGACTCCACCAGAGGAAAGCTGATGAACATAAAGGCACTTTAAATGTGTTGTTTATAATGTACTGAATACACTGTATTCCAATGCACCCCTTCCACCACAAACAAGCGTATATGGTTGAATCTTCCTTTTCTCATCCTCCTTCTCTTCTTCCATCATATCAACATGCTTATATGCCCTTCGCATATAATGTTTTACAGGGTCAGCTCAGCTGCAGGCCCTTGTATATAATGTTTTACAGGGTCAGCTCACCTGCAGGCCCTCGCATATAATTTTTAGAGGGTCAGTTCACCAACAGGCCCGCACCTAAAATCTTTTTACAGGGTCAGCTCACCAGCAGGTCTGCACCTCAAATCTTTTACAGGGTCAGCTCACCTGCAGGCCCTCGCATATAATGTTTTACAGGGTCAGCTCACCTGCAGGCCCTCACCTACAACCTTTTAGATGGTCAGCTCACCAGCAGGCCCACACCTACAATCTTGTAAAGGTTCAGCTCATTTTCTAAGATTTCTAATTCTAAGTATTCTGTTGGTTCCTTATTTTTACTGAACCTACTGAGCTCCTGTTGAATGTGTCACATTTTATGTCCCTTGGGCCTACCTGGGCTTTTATGCTTTATATGTTGGAATGCTCTTTTTTACAGTCTTACCAAAATAGAATCAAAATTGCATCTATTAATGTTGATGGTCTCTGTTATGGAAAGAGGCCGAAGGTTTGTTGCACTTGTTAGTTCTTTTAATAATACAATTTATACAATTGTTAATGTCGATACGCCTAATTCTTCACAGTTCTCCTTCTTGATATCCTAGATGGAAAAGAATGCGTTGAAAATCCAAGGTAAACGTATCAGATGTGGAGTCTACAACATAGTTCATAAGTCCCAGCTAGACATAACATCGAGTAGCAATAAACCTCTCCCTAATTTCAGGGCTTGGTTGTAGAGGGAAGATTTCTATGATGTTTGGAGATGCTTACAGTCAAACAAGAAAGACTATACTTTCTACTTAAACCGCCATGGCACTTATACCAAAATTGACCAGTTTATTACAACAAAATGGCTTCCATCAGATGTCCTGCCTTGGGACATAGGCAACATTAATTGATTGGAACATGCGCTGATCACGTTAACATTGTGCACTCCTGCTCATCTCCTTAGAATGTATCTCTGGCATCTCAACACATTTATACTTTCTGTGGGGATGGTTAGCAACAAGCTCTCTGATGACCTTCTTGCCAAACGCACCAACAGATTTTGACCAGTTTTTCTTATGGAATTCACATAAGGCATACATGAGGGGTCTCTTAATCCTACAAAAGTCTTGCTACAATAAACTGCACCATAAAGCAGCATAGGAATTATTGACTGCCATCACTAAATTAGTGGCTTTACATCAATGTACTCCAATCCAATTGCACTCCAATCATCGGACGTTGCTCTCCCTTCAGGAGGCATGTCTTGCTCTCAAGAAGCATCTTGCTTTAACCTTTTATAAACAAACATAAAAGCTCAAAATGTCTTATTATAGCTCCTGCAACAAGGCTAGTAAATTAGCGGCTAGCAAAATTAAATCAGCCCCTTTTTAATGTGAGAGGTTTAGATCTCAAATCACTACCACATGGCCAAAAGATCACTAACCCCCAAGAGATCACAGATTAATTCATACTGCCATAATCTATATGATTTAAGAGATGATGCCCATACTATTCAACCGTCACTTTCCCATATCAATCATTTTTTTCAATCAATTAATTTACCATCGCTCCACTCTGATGAAATTCCCTCACTTAATGCTCCTATCACAGAGTTGGAAATATTTACTACTATAAGGTATCTATAATCAGTTAAAGCCCTGGACCCAGATGGCTTTTCTTGTAAATATCATAAACAGTGTCAATATATTCTAACACCCCAGTTATGTAATGTATACAATCTACCCATGCAAAAGACTGTTTCCTTGAAGAGATGCTTAAAGCAACTATAATCACTCTTTCTAAATCAGTGCAATTAGTCTTGGACCTTTTTAGGTATATATCTTATTATACAGTGAACACCAATAAATCGCAAATCATGGGTATGCACTTTTTCCAAGCATCCCAAAGAGCTTACTCTATATCTTTACCATACCAATAAGCTCATAAATCACTCCTATATCTAGTCATTAACCTCAACCCTAACACTCTTGTTTGAACTATTAGTGTTGAGCGAGCATGCTCGGCCATACACTAGTTCGACTCGAGCATAATTATGCTCGGCACATCGCGGAGTTCGGACGAACACCGTGTGTGCTCAAGTGCGATGCTCGAGTCAGTGTATTTTGAATCTAATTTAGCCTCTATTTATATGTAGAAGATTGCTGTACAGTAAGGGAAACCCTCAGTGTGAGTCCGTTGCTTAGGATTCCCTTCTCTGACTCCATATATAGCTATGTCCATACAGTTGCAAGAAAAGTATGTGAACTCTTTGGAATGATATGGATTTCTGCACAAATTGGTCATAAAATGTGATCTGATCTTCATCTAAGTCACAACAAAAGACAATCACAGTCTGCTTAAACTAATAACACACAAAGAATTAAATGTTACCATATTTTTATTGAACACACCATGTAAACATTCACAGTGCAGGTGGAAAAAGTATGTGAAACCCTAGACTAATGACATATCCAAGAGATAATTGGAGTGAGGTGTCAGCCAACTGGAGTCCAATCAATGAGATGAGATTGGAGGTGTTGGTTACAGCTGCCCTGCCCTATAAAAAACACACACCAGTTCTGGGTTTACTTTTCACAAGAAGCATTGCCTGATGTGAATGATGCCTCGGACAAAAGAGCTCTCAGAAGACCTACAATTAAGAATTGTTGACTTGCAAATAGCTGGAAAGGGTTATAAAAGTATCTTGGCTGTCCTGTAAAGATGACTGCAAGAGCACAGCGTAGACTGCTCAATGAGGTGAAGAAGAATCCTAGAGTGTCAGCTAAAGACTTACAAAAGTCTCTGGTCTATGCTAACATCCCTGTTAGCAAATCTACGATACATAAAACACTAAGCAAGAATGGATTTCATGGGAGGATACCACAGAGGAAGCCACTGCTGTCCAAAAAAAAACATTGCTGCACGTTTACAGTTAGCACAAGAGCATCTAGATGTTCCACAGCAGTACTCGAAAATATTCTGTGGACAGATGAAACCAAAGTTGAGTTGCTTGGAAGAAACACACCACACTATGTGTGGAGAAAAAGAGGCACAGCATACCAACATCAAAATCTCATCCCAACTGTGAAGTATGGTGGTGGGAGCATCATGGTTTGGGGCTGCTTTGCTGCATCAGGGCCTGGACGGATTGCTATTATCGAAGGAAAAATTAATTCCCAAGTTTATCAAGGAGAACTTAAGGCTATCTGTCCACCAGCTGAAGCTCAACAGAAGATGGGTTTTGAAACAGGACAACGACCCAAAGCATAGAAGTAAATCAACAACAGAATGGCTTAAACAGAAGAAAATACTCCTTCTGGAGTGGCCCAGTCAGAGTCCTGACCTGATCCCGATTGAGATGCTGTGGCATGACCTCAAGAAAGCGATTCACACCAGACATCCAAGAATATTGCTGAACTGAAACAGTTCTGAAAAGAGGAATGGTCAAGAATTACACCTGACCGTTGTGCACGTCTGATCTGCAACTACAGGAAACGTTTGGTTGAAGTTATTGCTGCAAAGGAGGTTCAACCAGTTATTAAATCCAAGGGTTCACATACTTTTTCCACCTGCACTGTGAATGTTTACATGGTGTGTTCAATAAAAGCATGGTAACTAGAGTTGAGCGAACACCTGGATGTTCGGGTTCGAGAAGTTCGGCCGAACTTCCCGGAAATGTTCGGGTTCGGGATCCGAACCCGACCCGAACTTCGTCACGAACCCCATTGAAGTCAATGGGGACCCGAACTTTTGGGCACTAAAAAGGCTGTAAAACAGCCCAGGAAAGAGCTAGAGGGCTGCAAAAGGCAGCAACATGTAGGTAAATCCCCTGCAAACAAATGTGGATAGGGAAATGAATTAAAATAAAAATAAAAAAAATAAAAATGACCCAATATCAATTGGACAGAGGTCCCATAGCAGAGAATCTGGCATCACGTCAGCAGAGAATCAGTCTCTTCATGCCATAGCAAAGAATCTGGCTTCATGTCAGCACAGAATCAGTCTCTTCATGCCATAGCAGAGAATCTGGCTTCATGTCAGCACAGAATCTGTCTTCATGTCATAGCAGAGAATCAGGCTTCACGTCACCCACCACTGGAACAGGCCACTGTCACACATTTAGGCCCCGGCACCCAGACAGAGGAGAGCGGTCCCGTAACAGAGAATCTGGCCTTATGTCAGCGCAGAATCTGTCTTCATATCATAGCAGAGAATCAAGATTCACGTCACCCACCACTGGAACAGGCCACTGTCACACATTTAGGCCCAGGCACCCAGGCAGAGGAGAGAGGTCGCGTAACAGAGAATCTGGCCTTATGTCAGCACAGAATCTGTCTTCATGTCATAGCAGAGAATCAGGCTTCACGTCACCCACCACTGGAACAGGCCACTGTCACACATTTAGGCCCAGGCACCCAGGCAGAGGAGAGAGGTCGCGTAACAGAGAATCTGGCCTTATGTCAGCACAGAATCTGTCTTCATGTCATAGCAGAGAATCAGGCTTCACGTCACCCACCACTGGAACAGGCCACTGTCACACATTTAGGCCCAGGCACCCAGGCAGAGGAGAGAGGTCCCGTAACAGAGAATCTGGCCTGATGTCAGCACAGAATCTGTCTTCATGTCATAGCAGAGAATCAGGCTTCACGTCACCCACCACTGGAACAGACCACTGTCACACATTTAGGCCCAGGCAGAGGAGAGAGGTTGCGTAACAGAGAATCTGGCCTTATGTCAGCACAGAATCTGTCTTCATGTCATAGCAGAGAATCAGGCTTCACGTCACCCACCACTGGAACAGGCCACTGTCACACATTTAGGCCCAGGCACCCAGGCAGAGGAGAGAGGTCGCGTAACAGAGAATCTGGCCTTATGTCAGCGCAGAATCTGTCTTCATGTCATAGCAGAGAATCAGGCTTCACGTCACCCACCACTGGAACAGGCCACTGTCACACATTTAGGCCCAGGCACCCAGGCAGAGGAGAGAGGTCCCGTAACAGAGAATCTGGCCTGATGTCAGCACAGAATCTGTCTTCATGTCATAGCAGAGAATCAGGCTTCACGTCACCCACCACTGGAACAGGCCACTGTCACACATTTAGGCCCCGGCACCCAGACAGAGGAGAGCGGTCCCGTAACAGAGAATCTGACCTTATGTCAGCGCAGAATCTGTCTTCATGTCATAGCAGAGAATCAAGCTTCACGTCACCCACCACTGGAACAGGCCACTGTCACACATTTAGGCCCAGGCACCCAGGCACCCAGGCAGAGGAGAGAGGTAGCGTAACAGAGAATCTGGCCTTATGTCAGCACAGAATCTGTCTTCATGTCATAGCAGAGAATCAGGCTTCACGTCACCCACCACTGGAACAGGCCACTGTCACACATTTAGGCCCAGGCACCCAGGCAGAGGAGAGAGGTCGCGTAACAGAGAATCTGGCCTTATGTCAGCACAGAATCTGTCTTCATGTCATAGCAGAGAATCAGGCTTCACGTCACCCACCACTGGAACAGGCCACTGTCACACATTTAGGCCCCGGCACCCAGACAGAGGAGAGCGGTCCCGTAACAGAGAATCTGGCCTTATATCAGCGCAGAATCTGTCTTCATGTCATAGCAGAGATTCAGGCTTCACGTCACCTACCACTGGAACAGGCCACTGTCACATATTTAGGCCCAGGCACCCAGACAGAGGAGAGCAGTCCCGTAACAGAGAATCTGGCCTTATGTCAGCGCAGAATCTGTCTTCATGTCATAGCAGAGAATCAGGCTTCACGTCACCCACCACTGGAACAGGCCACTGTCACATATTTAGGCCCAGGCACCCAGGCAGAGGAGAGAGGTCGCGTAACAGAGAATCTGGCTTCATGTCAGCACAGAATAAGTCTTCATGTCATAGCAGAGAATCAGGCTTCACGTCACCCACCACTGGAACAGGCCACTGTCACACATTTAGGCCCCGGCACCCAGACAGAGGAGAGGTTCATTCAACTTTGGGTTGCCCCGCAATATAATGGTAAAATGAAATTAAAAATAGTATTGAATGAGGAAGTGCCCTGGAGTAGAATAATATATTGTTAAGGGGAGGTAGTTAATATCTAATCTGCACAAGGGATGGACAGGTCCTGTGGGATCCATGCCTGGTTCATTTTTATGAACGTCAGCTTGTCCACATTGGCTGTAGACAGACGGCTGCGTTTGTCTGTAATGACGCCCCCTGCCGTGCTGAATACACGTTCAGACAAAACGCTGGCCGCCGGGCAGGCCAGCACCTCCAAGGCATAAAAGGCTAGCTCTGGCCACGTGGACAATTTGGAGACCCAGAAGTTGAATGGGGCCGAACCATCAGTCAGTACATGGAGGGGTGTGCACAGGTACTGTTCCACCATGTTAGTGAAATGTTGCCTCCTGCTAACACGTTCCGTATCAGGTGGTGGTGCAGTTAGCTGTGGCATGGTGACAAAACTTTTCCACATCTCTGCCATGCTAACCCTGCCCTCAGAGGAGCTGGCCGTGACACAGCTGCGTTGGCGACCTCTTGCTCCTCCTCTGCCTTCGCCTTGGGCTTCCACTGGTTCCCCTGTGACATTTGGGAATGCTCTCAGTAGCGCGTCTACCAACGTGTGCTTGTACTCGCGCATCTTCCTATCACGCTCCAGTGTAGGAAGTAAGATGGGCACATTGTCTTTGTACCGGGGATCCAGCAGGGTGGCAACCCAGTAGTCCGCACACGTTAAAATGTGGGCAACACTGCTGTCGTTGCGCAGGCACTGCAGCATGTAGTCGCTCATGTGTGCCAGGCTGCCTAGAGGTAAGGACAAGCTGTCCTCTGTGGGAGGCGTATCTTCATCGTCCTGTGTTTCCCCCCAGCCACGCACCAGTGATGGGCCCGAGCTGCTTTGGGTGCCACCCCGCTGTGAACATGCTTCATCCTCATCCTCCTCCACCTCCTCCTCTTCCTCGTCCTCCTCGTCCTCCAGTAGTGGGCCCTGTCTGGCCACATTTGTACCTGGCCTCTGGTGTTGCAAAAAACCTCCCTCTGAGTCACTTCGAAGAGACTGGCCTGAAAGTGCTAAAAATGACCCCTCTTCCTCCTCTTCCTCCTGGGCCACCTCCTCTTCCATCATCGCCCTAAGTGTTTTCTCAAGGAGACATAGAAGTGGTATTGTAACGCTGATAACGGCGTCATCGCCACTGGCCATGTTGGTGGAGTACTCGAAACAGCGCAACAGGGCACACAGGTCTCGCATGGAGGCCCAGTCATTGGTGGTGAAGTGTGTCTGATCCACAGTGCGACTGACCCGTGCGTGCTGCAGCTGAAACTCCACTATAGCCTGCTGCTGCTCGCACAGTCTGTCCAGCATATGCAAGGTGGAGTTCCACCTGGTGGGTACGTCGCATATGAGGCGGTGAGCGGGAAGGCCGAAGTTACGCTGTAGCGCAGACAGGCGAGCAGCGGCAGGGTGTGAATGCCGGAAGCGCGAACAGACGGCCCGCACTTTATGCAGCAGCTCTGACATGTCGGGGTAGTTGCGAATGAACTTCTGCACCACCAAATTCAGCACATGCGCCAGGCAAGGGATGTGCGTCAAACCGGCTAGTCCCAGAGCTGCAACGAGATTTCGCCCATTATCGCACACCACCAGGCCGGGCTTGAGGCTCACCGGCAGCAACCACTCGTCGGTCTGTTGTTCTATACCCCGCCACAACTCCTGTGCGTTGTGGGGCCTGTCCCCCAAACATATGAGTTTCAGAATGGCCTGCTGACGTTTACCCCGGGCTGTGCTGAAGTTGGTGGTGAAGGTGTGTGGCTGACTGGATGAGCAGGTGGAAGAAGAGGAGGAGGAAGCTGAGTAGGAGGAGGAGGAGACAGGAGGCAAAGAATGTTGCCCTGCGATCCTTGGCGGCGGAAGGACGTGCGCCAAACAGCTCTCCGCCTGGGGCCCAGCCGCCACTACATTTACCCAGTGTGCAGTTAGGGAGATATAGCGTCCCTGGCCGTGCTTACTGGTCCACGTATCTGTGGTTAGGTGGACCTTGCCACAGATGGCGTTGCGCAGTGCACACTTGATTTTATCGGACACTTGTTTGTGCAGGGAAGGCACAGCTCTCTTGGAGAAGTAGTGGCGGCTGGGAACAACATACTGTGGGACAGCAAGCGACATGAGCTGTTTGAAGCTGTGTGTGTCCACCAGCCTAAATGACAGCATTTCATAGGCCAGTAGTTTAGAAATGCTGGCATTCAGGGCCAGGGATCGAGGGTGGCTAGGTGGGAATTTACGCTTTCTCTCAAATGTTTGTGAGATGGAGAGCTGAACGCTGCCGTGTGACATGGTTGAGATGCTTGGTGACGCAGGTGGTGGTGCTGGTGGTACATCCCATGTTTGCTGGGCGGCAGGTGCCAACGTTCCTCCAGAGGCGGAGGAAGAGGCCGAGGCGGCGGCAGCAGCAGAAGAGGCCGAGGCGGCGGCAGCAGCAGAAGAGGTAGCAGGGGGAGCCTGAGTGAGTTCCTTGTTTTTAAGGTGTTTACTCCACTGCAGTTCATGCTTTGCATGCAGGTGCCTGGTCATGCAGGTTTTGCTAAGGTTCAGAACGTTAATGCCTCGCTTCAGGCTCTGATGGCACAGTGTGCAAACCACTCGGGTCTTGTCGTCAGCACATTGTTTGAAAAAGTGTCATGCCAGGGAACTCCTTGAAGCTGCCTTTGGGGTGCTCGGTCCCAGATGGCGGCGGTCAGTAGCAGGTGGGGTCTCTTGGCGGCGGGTGTTCTGATTTTGCCCACTGCTCCCTCTTTTGCTACGCTGTTGGCTCGGTCTCACCACTGCCTCTTCCTCCGAACTCTGAAAGTCAGTGGTGTAGTACAGTCGATATGAACCACATGAAGTTTCACCAAATATCCAGTCTGCAGGTTTGCAATAGGGTCATACCAATATACAGGAGCTGCAGCAATGATCACTTGTTAAATATAGTTCCATATATTCATAAGCTGTTAGCAGAGAGTCAGGACATGCTAAATAAACCTCTTCAAATGTGCTATTAGATAACTGAGGAAAGTTTTAACAGACAGAGTCTTTACAGTGGACTCTTCCAGAAAGCCCCCTGTGTATTCTGCTACTTGGTTTTGTCTCCTCAGTGCAGACATTTTCTGTGAAGGAGGTAGGATCTCTGTCTAAGTTCTCGAAAGCTAAAGTTCATTTATCTATTGTAAAAAGTTATAATATATACCCATAATAGTTCTGTAGAATGTAAAGAGGTGACTGTATGTTTTTTAGCAGCCTTTAAACCCTGCAGCACATGCTAGGCTGAGTAGATGATGTACAGTTAGAGAGCCATGTGTTCTTCCTAAAATGGCTGCAAGACATGCTGTATTCCAGGTCACCCTGCTGCAATATCTTTGTAAATGATTTTCTGTTGTTCATTTTTCTGTATGCTTTGTTATATCCTGTAACATGTATGTGGGAATGTAATATAATGACTGCCTGTTATGATATAGGTGGGCTGGTGACCTGGCTGTATACCACATAGTGGCAGTAATTCCCTGTTGTATTACAGGCTCCAGCCAAGTGCACTCCACCTCAATAAAGCTTTAAACCACAGAAGACCTGAGTGTCGTCCCTTAGAGTCCACTTAGAGTTTATGCCTGGAGGAGCTGGTGACCGAGTGAGTGTGAAAGCTGGAGGTGTCGCAGATGGTGCAAGGAAAAGAGGGTTACATTTGGTGCCGTGACTCGGATGTCATCATTCTGCTCAAAGTGACCAGTGAAGATACCTAAAGTCACCAGTGTGCGAGTTCTGAGGTGATTGTGCCACGGCGGAGCTGCTAGGCGGCAGATTGACCTTATTAGCGGTTTATATCCTCTCAGGAATAGAAGATGAGTGGACGAGCCAGAGCCCGCGGAAGAGCACGTGCCAGGGGGCAGCCCAGCCAAGGACAGCCTGGACAGGAGCAAGAGGCTCAAGAACCTAGACGCATTGAAAGACCCCAGCAGCCACCAGCCGAGCCTTTGCTTGTGGGAAGAGGGCGCCAGAGAGGCCCGCCAGTAGTGGAGAGACCTCCGACTGATGTTCTGCAGCTATCAGCTGGATTTCAGGACATATCCCTCGGAGAACGGGGTGGCCGCAGGCGTGACTTCCATGACCTTGGAGTGAACACCCGGCAGACCATTGAATAGAAATGTGAGACCTGTTTTTTTTTTTGCACTGTGTGACAGGTTAAGGTTTAATCTCAGAATCAGACTTCTATCTGCACGGTAGCGTGTGTCTTAGGTTTTTCTGAATGACACTATCAGTACCTTCAATGTAAGATATCCTTTTTGGGATAGATTTCAAGTAGGCCTCAAATACCAGAAACTAGTTACTTTGAGAATGGCAAATTTGGGAATAGTTTTTCAACCCAGAAAAAAAAAAGGGCTTTTACGGTCGCTACAAATAACTTGACCAGCTAAAACAGTACAGATTTGCTTGAATAGAAATGTGAGACCTGTTTTTTTTTGCACTGTGTGACAGGTTAAGGTTTAATCTCAGAATCAGACTTCTATCTGCACGGTAGCGTGTGTCTTAGGTTTTTCTGAATGACACTATCAGTACCTTCAATGTAAGATATCCTTTTTGGGATAGATTTCAAGTAGGCCTCAAATACCAGAAACTAGTTATTTTGAGAATGGCAAATTTGGGAAATAGTTTTTCAACCCAGAAAAAAAAATGTGCTTTTACGGTCGCTACAAATAACTTGACCAGCTAAAACAGTACAGATTTGCTTGAATAGAAATGTGAGACCTGTTTTTTTTTGCACTGTGTGACAGGTTAAGGTTTAATCTCAGAATCAGACTTCTATCTGCACGGTAGCGTGTGTCTTAGGTTTTTCTGAATGACACTATCAGTACCTTCAATGTAAGATATCCTTTTTAGGATAGATTTCAAGTAGGCCTCAAATACCAGAAACTAGTTACTTTGAGAATGGCAAATTTAGGAATAGTTTTTCAACCCAGAAAAAAAAGTGTGCTTTTACGGTCGCTACAAATAACTTGACCAGCTAAAACAGTACAGATTTGCTTGAATAGAAATGTGAGACCTGTTTTTTTTTTGCACTGTGTGACAGGTTAAGGTTTAATCTCAGAATCAGACTTCTATCTGCACGGTAGCGTGTGTCTTAGGTTTTTCTGAATGACACTATCAGTACCTTCAATGTAAGATATCCTTTTTGGGATAGATTTCAAGTAGGCCTCAAATACCAGAAACTAGTTATTTTGAGAATGGCAAATTTGGGAATAGTTTTTCAAACCAGAAAAAAAAATGTGCTTTTACGGTCACTACAAATAACTTGACCAGCTAAAACAGTACAGATTTGCTTGAATAGAAATGTGAGACCTGTTTTTTTTTTGCACTGTGTGACAGGTTAAGATTTAATCTCAGAATCAGACTTCTATCTGCACGGTAGCGTGTGTCTTAGGTTTTTCTGAATGACACTATCAGTACCTTCAATGTAAGATATCCTTTTTGGGATAGATTTCAAGTAGGCCTCATATACCAGAAACTAGTTATTTTGAGAATGGCAAATTTGGGAATAGTTTTTCAACCCAGAACAAAAAGTGTGCTTTCACGGTCACTACAAATAACTTGACCAGCTAAAACAGTACAGATTTGGTTGAATAGAAATGTCAGCTCTATTTTTTAGGCGCTGGGTGACAGGCTCAACTTGCCCCTGATGTAGTATATGCCCAAAAAATAACCACACTGTTGATGGTTAAATGCACTTGGGTGACACAGGCTCAGCCTGCACCAGATGTAGTATATGGCCAAAAAATAACCAGACTGTTGATGGTTAAATGCACTTCGGTGACACAGGCTCAGCCTGCAGCTGATGTAGGATATAGCACAAAATAACCACACTATTGATGGTTAAATACACTTGGTGATAGCTTGTGCTGGCGCACCACAAGTCACAAAATGCCCAACGATCACCCCAGAAAAAAAGTGATCTAAAAACGCTCTGGGCAGCCTCAAAAAAGTGAGCAAGTCAATACTAGCACTTCAATGATCCACAGCTGCAGATCGATCACAGAACGAAGTCTTTTGGAGGAGTTAATCACTGCCTAATCTCGCCCTAACGTCGCAGCTGCAACCTCTCCCTATGCTTCAATCAGCAGAGTGACGTGCAGCGCAACGTGACCCAAGCTTATCTAGAGGCTGGGTCACATGCTGCACTGGCCAATCACAGCCATGCCAATAGTAGGCAAGGCTGTGATGGCCTCTTGGGGCAAGTAGTATGACGCTTGTTGATTGGCTGCTTTGCAGCCTTTCAAAAAGCGCCAAGAAAGCGCCGAACACCGAACCCGAACATGGACTTTTACGAAAATGTTCGGGTCCGTGTCACGGACACCCCAAAATTCGGTACGAACCCGAACTATACAGTTCGGGTTCGCTCATCCCTAATGGTAACATTTAATTCTTTGTGTGTTATTAGTTTAAGCAGACTGTGATTGTTTATTGTTGACTTAGATGAAGAAAGATTAGATCATATTTTATGACCAATTTGTGCAGAAATCCATATCATTCCAAAGGGTTCACATACTTTTTCTTGCAACTGTATGTGGAGTCAGTGCTTAGGGACACCACAGTGTATTTAAATCTAATTTAGCCTGTATTTAAGAAAATTTTATGCCAGAATTTGAACTCACAACCTTCTGCATTAGATACAAGGTGCTTAACAGTTCAGCTATGATAGCTGCATAGCCAGTTACTTAAAAAAAATATATATATAAATTAATAAAAGGAGACTTCTACTGTACTATACAGTAGAAGTCTCATATTGATTGGCTATGTAGCTATATAGTGTAGTGGTTAAAGTTCTGGGCTATGATGCAGAAGCTATGACTTAAAATCCTGTCACAAACTTTTTCAGAAATAGAGGTTAAATTTGATTTATATATTATTTTTTTTTTTTGTAATTGTAAAAAATGTATGGCACAAAATAAATGTGTAATTACAAAAAAGAAAAATTTATATATATATATATATATATATATATATATATATTTATATATAGAAAAATGTAAAAAAGGGTAGCACTCCAACTGATAAAAAATAGAAAATTACTTTATTTACCCATAAAGATCATGCGACGTTTCGGCTCTACACAGGAGCCTTCCTCAAGCAGTGTGTACAAACCAAATACTGAGCATATATAGTGTTGTGCCAAATCATAACAATTTACATGTCAGATGAACCCACTTCATCACAATTAATAAATAGTCAAATAAAAAATACATTGCAAATATATGGAAAATTCTAACCCAATCAATCAGTGCTGCATAATCGTGATACACATGATTTTGCATAAAATACATTTGTGATTATAAAATATAACAAGATACATACAAAAACATATGATTAATATCATTAGCAGTGCTAGCTGTGATCAATTTAATAAAGTGTCAAGTGCTTACTAAGTAGGTGATGCGGACGGAGGATGAAGGAGGGAGACCGGCTGTCATGCATACTGACACGTGCGGTCAGGTGTGCCTAAATCGCCACTGCGCATGTCTGTGTGACGTATATTTCATGCTTCTGAGTTTCATTATCGTCGTCATATGGCGCATGCGCTTTCAAGCCATAAAATCGAGTCAGCCATCTTGAATAAGGGCGAAATCAACTCATTGATCGGCGCAAGCGCACAGGGTATCAGCTGAGTCCGGTACATTACAGGATCAAGGTAGTAGTGGCATATGAACAGGTTACATAGGTGGCTAAGTGGGGTCGGGTGAAGGCTACCACAACAGCGCCGAGGTGGAGCCTCCAGCCGTGACCACACGCTTCTGCATGTGAGTGCAGGGTCGCACCGCATCATCAAAACCCACCTATCACCACCCTTTAGAGAGGGTTCTCCTCATAACCACCCGCCATGCATATAACAGACCATAACTGAAAAAACACCAAAATATATTTTTTTTTTTATAAACCAACAATTTCAGCACACCGTGATCGCACGCCCCACGCGAATGCAGCACCAGTCCTCCTCTCCTCAGACTCTGTAACGCAGCATCTACAGGAAAAAAGAAATAAGAAAAAAGAAAATGAAAACAGTGAGAAAAGCAAAATGATGTAAAAACTTACGGAATAAACAAGAATCTGTGTTTTGTACACACAAATCACATAATTGACACAGGGACAGTCGACATTGGAGTGCACATACAGAGGGCAAACCACAGACTTAGCCGACCCCAACTTTGTAGTCCACATTCAGACCATGCGGTTTAAGGGAATCTAATGCATAGATCCATTTTAACTCCCTTTTTTTTTTCCTTTTCTATATATATATATATATATATATATATATATATATATATATATATTATCATACTTCTGAATGCATAATATGTGGGAAACATATATATTATAATATATTATATATTCTGTCCTCAGATGCAAATCCAGTTGTTTCTGTGTGTTTGTCAATTTTGAAATTGCAATTTTCCTGTGTTGTATTTGATCTGCATTATACTGTATGGTAACAGCACCATATACTGGTGAGTTTAGTGTATTTCGCCCAGCTTCTTTTCCTATGCATTATAGGAGTCCCAGGGCATTGTGGGTAGTTCCTGATTCTTTGTAGTCTTGTGCTTGTATTAGAAGCAGTAGCCATCTTATGTCTGTGTGAGAAGCCACTCTCTCTCACTGGTTCTTCTGCTCCATGATTTCTTATACAGCCTGTTTCAAGCATAGTCGGTAGGACACTATCTATGTGACATTTATTGTAGTTTATTATATGTTTCTTGTATTTGATAGCTTATTGTCATTGCATTACCTCATGTTCTGTATGTATTGCAGATATTCTTTATTCATGCCATGTACTATGGATATTTATGTTCTGAAATACTACTGTTTTATTCTGTAGTTTCACCTTTCCTGTCACAGTCTACTAGCAATAAAGAGAAGGTTAAACCTGAACAGTCTCTTTTTCTCAAGAAGACAGGGGGTTTAGCTACATGTCAGATTACACACCGTGCTAACGTGTATGAGGACAGTATATATATATATATATATATATATATACATATATAGACGGCTTAGACGGCTATAGAAAAGTATAGTATCCAAAGATAAGGCAGCACTCCAATGGAAGTAAAAAGTGGATCCTTTATTCCCCTCTGTGCAACGTTTCAACCGTCTCAATGCGGTCTTTCTCAAACATGCTTGAGAAAGACCGCATTGAGACGGTTGAAACGTTGCACAGAGTGAAATAAAGGATCCACTTTTTACTTCCATTGGAGTGCTGCCTTATCTTTGGATACTATATATATATATATATAAGTTGGTAAGGCTGATTAGTCAGCCTGCATTTGTGAGAGGGGCGGAGGCTCTTAATATACGAGTCACAGCCTCACTCATAGGTGTGTATTTTCAGGTGCACAGCTGCCGCTGGGTGTCATTAGCAAACTTGCTTCTCTGGTGGTATGATTCTTTCTTTGCAGCATGGAGCTTGTTATTTTGCTCTCTGCTACCGTAGCATGCATGCGCCATACTTGGGCCGGGGCAGTCTCCTGGCCGGTTGGAACCGACTTTGCTAGTGAACGGGAGGCTTCGCCTCAGAATCTGCTACCTCAGGTTTGTTCGTTGGGGCTAAATACTTCTATTTCTTTTCAACTTTGTTTGTTGGTAAGAGGAGTTAGTTCCTATAAATCTTACAAGTTTTACTTCGCTTTGTTCGTCTCGTATGAAAAATTACTTCAGCCGGTTTGCTGTAAAGGAAGAGTTACCCGGGCTGCACGTGACATCATGTTTGGAGATTGGACGCAGCTGTTATTGTTTAGGCCTCTTGCTGTAGCTGTTCCTTGCCACGTGTCTCCCCCCTCCCCCCCTTCTCCCGCTACCACCATCTTTAGACTTCACGTATTTCACTGCTCCATGTACTTAAAAACCCTGCCGTACTTTTATGCTCTGCTGTTGTCCTGAGCGGCATTTACACTTTCGGCTTTTATTTCATGTCTTATGCTGCATCCGCACGTCTTTACTGTCCAGCACTTTCCTACTCTTGGTTCGTATTCACTTAGATTGGTCTCACATTCAAGCTGCGTTCACTTGTTGGCTGTTACATCTCATTCCGTACCCAGCCGACAGCCGGATCCGTATTACACGCCTGTTATTACATGTTGTATACTCGGCTTACAGCCATAGCTGCTACTGTTACTCTATTTTTATTCTCTGGATGCACCACCCTGGTGTTCACACCTTGCGCCACTCACAACCAGAGCTGCGTTCATGCATCGACTGGTATACCATGTTTGCTCTGCTCACTGTGAGAGCTGTGTTTACACGTCCGCTGTCACAACATGTTCATACTAGGCTTGTTTCAGAGCTGCATTCATGTTCACTGTTGCATCATGTTTATGCTCCACTCACATTTAGAGCTCCTATTCTACCAATTTCATTCTAGGCCACACCCAGAGGTGCATTCACACTACGCTGTCAGTTATTTTATTTTTTTTGCACTCCACCCACGACCAGAGTTGCATTCATACTTCTATCGGTATATCATGTTTGCCCTACTCGCACCCAGAGCTGCGTTCACACGTCCTATGCTACTACAGGTTCTTTCCAGGCCCATTTCAAGAACTGCATTCACGTCGCTGTTACATCTTTGTTATGCTCCGTTCACAACCAGAGCTGCTGTTATACCAAATTTCATGCTCTGCTTATACCCAGAGTTGTGTTCACACTTCTACTGCTACACCAGGTCGTATACACCACTCACCAAAGCCGCTTTCCATGTCTGCTGTCATATCAAGTTAATACTCCGTTCACATCCAAAGCTGCGTCCGCATGTCTGCTTTTACATCTTGTCCTATACTCCATTCACTACTAGAGCTGCGTTCACGTGTCTGCTTTTGCAACACGTCAATGCTCACTTTCAGATTGGATTTATACGTCTGCTTTATACCATGCTTTTCATGCGCTACCCATACTCAGAGCTGCGCCCATACCATGTTTTTTAGGTACCACTCACATTTAAAGCTCCATTCACCCATTTGTTGTTACATCATGTGTTTACTCTGCTCCCACTCAAAGCTGCATTCTCCTGTTCATTACTATGTCATGGTTTTACTCAATAATCTCACCGGGGCAGTCTGCACCCACCGCTCTGGTACCTCTCTCCCGACAAACATAAATGCGTTCTTTTCAGGCTTACGTTCCTTTCCTCGGTGGTCTGTTACATTCCATAGGCCTACTTTTCTGTTCACCTCAGGGAGAATTTTTTTATTTTTTTTTGGTCTTCTTTAATCCTGGTTTATAATCACTCAGACTGGTCTCCTTTTACTTCTGGTTCGTATTCACTCAGATTGGTCTCCTGCCCCAGTTCACCAAACAGCTCCTCAGTGGAGGTCAGTGGCCCAATAGGAGTAAGTTTCCTGCTATGTTTTCACAAGCTGTTCATTTGTTTGTCACGATAAGAGACTTCTGTTAGCGAACTTGCAATGCCTCAGGCTCTTGTTTTTCTCCCATCTCTGTTTCAATTTCATGTTTACGTTTCATGGTTCGCGGTGGTTAGTGTTATGTATGCACGTGCTTCGGATTTCTAATGTCTATATTTTAAACGCCTGTTGGCAGTTATGTTCCTTAGGCCACCTTCTAGCCAATCCAATCATTCAAGTCGCTGCATATCCCATCAGGTCCAGCTTACGTTTTAATTACTTATCGTCACTGCAACTTCATCCCTCTGGCTTCCGGGGCCCTATGACTGATCCGGCCTCATGGATCCGGGGCCCCATGACCGTTTTTCATGTTTTGTTTGTTAGGGGTACGACATGGTTGTAGGCTGGTTAGTGTCCCAGGTTTGCTGTTGGAGGGGGTCATGGTTATGCGAGTCCCCAAGGCATTCTGGTGCTGCATAAGTGGTTTATAAAAAAAAAATAAAAAAAAATCTTAAGAGGCTCGCACGAGTGGCTCTTCGCTTATAGGACCTCACGATTGGCACCGACACTTGTAGTTCACACGGCCATCTGATACTTTTATCCGCCATAAGAGACTCGCACGCATGACTCCCACCATAAGAGACTCGCACGCATGGCTCCCGCCATAAGGGACTCGCACGCATGGCTCCCGCCATAAGGGACTCGCACGCATGGCTCCCGCCATAAGGGACTCGCACGCATGGCTCCCGCCATAAGGGACTCGCACGCATGGCTCCCACCATAAGGGACTCGCACGCATGGCTCCGCCATAAGAGGCTCGCTGGAGTGGCTCTTGGCTTAGAGGATTTCACAATTGTCATCGACATTGGTAGGTCATACGGCCATCTGATACTATTTTCCATGGCACACCTTTCAGAAGTTTTCTTTTGTTCATTTATATTTTACAGATTAGTACTTGCGGTTCATTTCAGCCTCATTTCATTAAGAAGCTTTACCCCATGTCTTTGTCTTTCTAGGTTATCGAGTCCTGGTTGAATACTAAACCCGTCGGGTTAAGCCCCAATGTTTTCCCCAGACATCCTTAATTCTAAGGTTCGCATCCCGGCAGCTGCCCAGCCCCATGGGCCCCTAGTGGTTGCTTCAGCCCCAAGCTTCAGGGGTCCGACCAATGGTTGTCTGTCCACCTGTGCAGCTATATTTTTGGTTTTGAATGACTCACATCTTTACCTGCTTGCCAGCTTATGTTATGTAGGTTTCATTTTAGTTAATGTCCGTTATTATCTCCATTTTCTGTCACGTTTCCCTTCGTCTTTTCAGGTCATGCAGTTGAATTCATGTTGGGGATCACCTTCCACGTCGGTCAGGTCTCGTTCCTAACGATATTTCGCCTTGCATGTTATTCAGGCCACGTAGTTTATCTTAGGTATTGCCTGCCACATTGGTCAGGCTCATGGTTTAATTTCACCTACACCTTATTCAGGTCACTTATTATAGTTATAATTTCTTGATAAAAAAAAAAAAACTCGGCCCGATGACAGCTTTGGCCCCATGGCTTTGGGGGCCTGATGACAGCTTTGGCCTTATGGCTTTGGGGGCCCGATGACAGCTTTGGCCCCATGGCTTTGGGGGCCCGATGACAGCTTTGGCCCCATGGCTTTGGGGGCCCAATGACAGCTGGGGCCCGATGACAGCTTTAGCCCCATGGCTTCGGGGGCCTGATGACTGTTTTGGCCCCATGGCTTCGGGGGCCGATAACAGCTTTGGCCCCATGGCTTCGGGGGCCCGATGACAGCTTTGGCCCCATGGCACTGTTTTCAGTCCTGCTGGGCTGATTGCCTGGTTGGTTGTCCATCTGTGTATCTGGGCTGATTTGGCCCATATGTATCACATACATACCTGCTTCCCTAATTTCCTAATAATCCATGTTGATCGTTCACTTTATGTTTTGACCGCAAACTGGTCCGGTTCGCCCTACAGCATCATTGCCATGTCTTACGCAGATATTTCGTCTTGCTTTAATTGTTCATGCTTTCATTCAGGTCCTGCCAGAGGAGAAACAAGTAGGGTAATTCCCTCTAGCATTTCAGTCTCTGATCGTAGTCGATCATATCTTGTCAACCAGGTCCCCGCGCAAAGTCTTTGCCTTTTTACCACGACCAGGAATTCATTTTCGCCGGTATCTTCATTGCAATTGCATTCCCTCACTCATGGGAGGGCATAGACAGAATCTTGTATGTTATGGCTTCGTAGCTTCTTGCCGAACTAACTAAGACTCCCTACAACCACGTTGAATCGGGTTTTGGACAAGGATTTCCTCACGGTAGAAGATTCAGATAGTAGGTCGGTCTTCACGTCTCAAGCGTTAAAACAATTCTCAGGGGCACACAGTAGAACAATGCGCGGACCCCAGCTAGCAGATAGCTGTTGTCTGGGGAACTATTCAAGGATTCTCTTCCTATCTACATAGTTCTTTTTTGCCCTCATTCCTGCCTAGTCTAGGCAGTTAGGTTTCAGTCCCACAATCTCCTGAGGCTAGGGCATTGCCAGTACTTGCACTAGAACCAAAACCTAAGGTTCAGTTGGTTTTCATGATCCATTTCACAACATATTCCCGGTCCTCCATTCCGCTTTGGGGCAGTATCCGCAATATTGAGCATCATGTCTCTGGCCTTGTCATCCACAAGATGGGTTGTAGATCTCCTTCTGGTCTTGCCTCATACACCCAGAATTTTCGCTCTAGATCCCTGACGCCTTGCAGTTGGCTTGGGGATTAGTTTGCACATGCCATTCGAGTTCCTTTTCTACCCTACTTGGCTTGGTTTTTGCCCACTTATAAGCCTACCCACGATCATGGCTTAGGGCACACAACAAGCCATTTAGTCAGGTCAGCTAAGACACGCCTAGCTGGGTTAGGTTGTTCCTGTTGTTTCTCTCCCTAGGGTTCTTCGGATATCTCTTGGCCGTAGCCATGACCACAAATAATAAATATATATGTTTAGCCTCTATTTCAGTAAAAGTTTGTGACAGGATTTGAACTCACAGCTTCTGCATCACAGCCCAAAACTTTAAAAACTGCACTATATAGCTGCATAGCCAGTCACTCAAAAGAAGAAGAAAAAAATAAAAATAAAATTCTACTGTATAGGTCTCAGTAGAAATTCAGTACAGTAGAAGTCTCATTTTTTAATTTTTTTTAGTGACTGGCTATGCAGCTATATAGTGTAGTGGTTAAAGTTCTGGGCTATGATGCAGAAAGTGTAAGTTCAAATCTTATCACAAACTTTTTCAGAAATAGAGGCTAAACTTTATATACACTCACCTAAAGAATTATTAGGAACACCATACTAATACAGTGTTGGACCCCCTTTTGCCTTCAGAACTGCCTTAATTCTACGTGGCATTGATTCAACAAGGTGCTGATAGCATTCTTTAGAAATGTTGGCCAATATTGATAGGATAGCATCTTGCAGTTGATGGAGATTTGAGGGATGCACATCCAGGGCACGAAGCTCCCGTTCCACCACATCCCAAAGATGCTCTATTGGGTTGAGATCTGGTGAGTGTGGGGGCCATTTTAGTACAGTGAACTCATTATCATGTTCAAGAAACCAATTTGAAATGATTCGAGCTTTGTGACATGGTGCATTATCCTGCTGGAAGTAGCCATCAGAGGATGGATACATGTTCTCATTCTGTTTACGACAAATTCGGACTCTACCATTTGAATGTCTCAACAGAAATCGAGACTCATCAGACCAGGCAACATTTTTCCAGTCTTCAACAGTCCAATTTTGGTGAGCTCGTGCAAATTGTAGCCTCTTTCTCCTATTTGTAGTGGAGATGAGTGGTACCCGGTGGGGTCTTCTGCTGTTGTAGCCCATCCGCCTCAAGGTTGTGCGTGTTGTGGCTTCACAAATGCTTTGCTGCATACCTCGGTTGTAACGAGTGGTTATTTCAGTCAACGTTACTCTTCTATCAGCTTGAATCAGTCGGCCCATTCTCCTCTGACCTCTAGCATCCACAAGGCATTTTTTGCCCACAGGACTGCCGCATACTGGATGTTTTTCCCTTTTCACACCATTCTTTGTAAACCCTAGAAATGGTTGTGCGTGAAAATCCCAGTAACTGAGCAGATTGTGAAATACTCAGACCGGCCCGTCTGGCACCAACAACCATGCCACGCTCAAAATTGCTTAAATCACCTTTCTTTCCCATTCTGACATTCAGTTTGGAGTTCAGGAGATTGTCTTGAGCAGGACCACACCCCTAAATGCATTGAAGCAACTGCCATGTAATTGGTTGACTAGATAATTGCATTAATGAGAAATAGAACAGGTGTTCCTAATAATTCTTTAGGTAAGTGTGTGTGTGTGTGTGTGTGTATATATATATATACACTGCTCAAAAAAATAAAGGGAACACTTAAACAACACAATGTAACTCCAAGTCAATCACACTTCTGTGAAATCAAACTGTGCACTTAGGAAGCAACACTGAGTGACAATCAATTTCACATGCTGTTGTGCAAATGGGATAGACAACAGGTGGAAATTATAGGCAATTAGCAAGACACCCCCAATAAAGGAGTGGTTCTGCAGGTGGCGACCACAGACCACTTCTCAGTTCCTATGCTTCCTGGGTGATGTTTTGGTCACTTTTGAATGCTGGCGGTGCTTTCACTCTAGTGGTAGCATGAGACAGTGTCTACAACCCACACAAGTGGCAAGAATGTTTGCTGTGTCTGTCAGCGTAGTGTCCAGAGCATGGAGGCGCTACCGAAAGACAGGCCAGTACATCAGGAGATGTGGAGGAGGCCGTAGGAGGGCAAAAACCCAGCAGCAGGACCGCTACCTCCGCCTTTGTGCAAGGAGGAACAGGAGGAGCACTGCCAGAGCCCTGCAAAATGACCTCCAGCAGGCCACAAATGTGCATGTGTCTGCTCAAACGGTCAGAAACAGACTCCATGAGGGTGATATGAGGGCCCGAAGTCCACAGGTGGGGGTTGTGCTTACAGCCCAACACTGTGCTTACAGCATTTGCCAGAGAACACCAAGATTGGCAAATTCACCACTGGCGCCCTGTGCTCTTCACAGATGAAAGCAGGTTCACACTGAGCACATGTGACAGACGTGACAGAGTCTATAGACGCCATGGAGAACGTTCTGCTGCCTGCAACATCCTCCAGCATGACCGGTTTGGCATTGGGTCAGTAATGGTGTGGGGTGGCATTTCTTTGGAGGGCCGCACAGCCCTCCATGTGCTCGCCAAAGGTAGCCTGACTGCCATTAGGTGCCGAGATGAGATCCTCAGACCCCTTGTGAGACCATATGCTGGTGTGGTTGGCCTTGGGTTCCTCCTAATGCAAGACAATGCTAGACCTCATGTGGCTGGAGTGTGTCAGCAGTTCCTGCAAGACGAAGGCATTGATGCTATGGACTGGCCGCCCGTTCCCCAGACCTGAATCCAATTGAGCACATCTGGGACATCATGTCTCGCTCTATCCACCAACGTCACGTTGCACCACAGACTGTCCAGGAGTTGGCAGATGCTTTAGTCCAGGTCTGGGAGGAGATCCCTCAGGAGACCATCCGCCACCTCATCAGGAGCATGCACAGGCATTGTAGGGAGGTCATACAGGCACGTGGAGGCCACACACACTACTGAGCCTCATTTTGACTTGTTTTAAGGACATTACATCAAAGTTGGATCAGCCTGTAGTGTGTTTTTCCACTTTAATTTTGAGTGTGACTCCAAATCCAGACCTCCATGGGTTAAAAAATTAGATTTCCATTTTTTTATTTTTGTGTGATTTTGTTGTCAGCACATTCAACTATGTAAAGAACAAAGTATTTCAGAAGAATATTTAATTAATTCAGATCTAGGATGTGTTATTTTTGTGTTCCCTTTATTTTTTTGAGCAGTGTATATATACTTTCCAAAGAATGAGGCAGCACTTCTAGATTTCGGTGACAGGGTGAAGACCCCAAACTTTATTCCCAAGCAACGTTTCAGCCTACTCAATGAGGCCTTTGTCAAGCTATACAACAGTGAAAAATACAGGTTATATACAGTACAGACCAAAAGTTTGGACACACCTTCTCATTCAAAGAGTTGTCTTTATTTTCATGACTATGAAAATTGTAAATTCACGCTGAAAGCATCAAAACTATGAATTAACACATGTGGAATTATATACATAACAAACAAGTGTGAAACAACTGAAAATATGTCATATTCTAGGTTCTTCAAAGTAGCCACCTTTTGCTTTGATTACTGCTTTGCACACTCTTGGCATTCTCTTGATGAGCTTTAAGAGGTAGTCCCCTGAAATGGTTTTCACTTCACAGGTGTGCCCTGTCAGGTTTAATAAGTGGGATTTCTTGCCTTATAAATGGGGTTGGGACCATCAGTTGCGTTGAGGAGAAGTCAGGTGGATACACAGCTGATAGTCCTACTGAATAGACTGTTAGAATTTGTATTATGGCAAGAAAAAAGCAGCTAAGTAAAGAAAAACGAGTGGCCATCATTACTTTAAGAAATGAAGGTCAGTCAGTCAGCCGAAAAATTGGGAAAACTTTGAAAGTAAGGGCTATTTGACCATGAAGGAGAGTGATGGGGTGCTGCGCCAGATGACCTGGCCTCCACAGTCACCGGACCTGAACCCAATCGAGATAGTTTGGGGTGAGCTGGACCGCAGAGTGAAGGCAAAAGGGCCAACAAGTGCTAAGCATCTCTGGGAACTCCTTCAAGAATGTTGGAAGACCATTTCAGGGGACTACCTCTTGAAGCTCATCAAGCGAATGCCAAGAGTATGCAAAGCAGTAATCAAAGCAAAAGGTGGCTACTTTGAAGAACCTAGAATATGACATATTTTCTGTTGTTTCACACTTGTTTGTTATGTATATAATTCCACATGTGTTAATTCATAGTTTTGATGCCTTCATAGTCATGAAAATAATAAAACTCTTTGAATGAGAAGGTGTGTCCAAACTTTTGGTCTGTATTGTATACCCACAAGCCAGTGCAATCAAAAAATACAATTAGTAAATTCACATGTTATCAATCACTAGTGTCGATCACATGATTTCCATCGGTGTTCTGTCACATGATACTCTTTATGTCAAATCCATTTTAACAATAAATCCATATAAGTACAAAATATAAAAATTTGTGGTTATACAATCATTGATATATAGTGGAGAGAGTGTTTATTATACATCCATCTATATCCCTTCTCATATAACATACTGTATAATAGCCAAGGGCCTATCTCAAGTGTAATACAAAAGTGCTACGTGTATATCAAGAGTTAAAATCTATTAACAACTAAGAAAGATACACCTGCATCCTATAGAATATTAACATAATAGCGCCTACCATCAATGGTTCAATGTGGCCGCGAGTGTTGGCGTCCCCATCTAAGCCGTGCGCATGATATACATGTAGGGAGCGAATATTGAAACAGCGAGAGATAATGTGGATTCACCGGTTACGTACACTTAAGCCTGATGGCTTGAATACAGAATGCAGATGGGATTTGTGTGGATAGGATGTGTAGTTTGTTCATTTGACGTGGGGGATCTAATCTGTCTGGTTTGGTAAGGGGCATATACAACAGTGCTAGTTTTGTGGAAACTGATTTGTACCTCTATTTTCTATTTTTTATAGAACCTCTGGACAGGCTTAATGGCCCTTTGTCTACCTTCAGTGGGCAATGCCGTTAATGGACTCGGGGTGTCCGCGAGTGTGGCTGCTATAACCGTATGAAGATCAGGCGGACATCAGTGGGTGCTGCTGGGGATGTGTTGCAGATTGCATGATGTCAGTCTGGATGTAATAAGCAATTATGATTTTACAGGTGACAACCATGTGATCTAGGTGCTGAGCGGTGCGACTTGAGTGGTCGTCACTGACAGCACAGTGCTACCCCTCGGCTCACCCTGTCATTCGCAGAGGCATATGTGAGGATTGTGTGCATTTCGCGATCGTCCGGGTAGCCCTACTGAGTCCGAGCCGGGATGTACACATCCCAGGTTGCCATGACCATTGGCACACCTCCTTGATGCTGGGTGGCTGCAGCCGTGTGGTCCTCACTCCCCTCCCTCCTATACGACTCGTACGATGCGCTCCAAGGTATGACGCTGCGCTTTAGGGAACGTGAGAGCGTGGGTACGTAGCGGGAGCCGGGAGGATGGGGAGGACTGTCTGACCCGGCGCATGGGCACGGCTTAAATGGGGATGCCAACACTCGCGGCCACATTGAACCATTGATGGTAGGCGCTATTATTATTATTTTAATATTCTATAGGATGCAGGTGTATCCTTCTTAGTTGTTAATAGATTTTAACTCTTGATATACACGTAGCACTTTTGTATTACACTTGAGATAGGCCCTTGGCTATTATATGTTATATGAGAAGGGATATAGATGGATGTATAATAAACACTCTCTGCACTATATATCAATGATTGTATAACCACTGATAATAATTTTTATATTTTGTACTTGTAGCAAGGCCGAGTATTGGCCTGCATTTGTGGGAGGGGCGCCCTGCCCTTTATCAGCTGCTCACCCCCTGTCATCAGGGCACGGACAGCAGCAGCAGTGTTCAGCAGCAGCAGCAGTGTTCGTGTCCCTGCTTCAAGCGCTCCGAATCTTCAGCCGGCAGATCGACATCAGCAGAAGCTGCCAGCGGTCGTCCGGTCAGCTGACTCTGCGTCACAGAAGCAGCAGCGGCCGGTCGCACGGCTCGAGTCCCAGGTAAGGGAGGCTGTCATGTCACAGCAGCGCTTCTCCAGTCCGGTCGGTGGGGTCGGTCCCTTCAAGGTGAGGAAGGGACATCCCCACACCGGAACGGCAGTCTGGCAGCACGCCCCGCTCCCACGTGACTTGCACGCAGGTAGCAGGAGTCAGCGAGACTCCGTCCGACTAATTTCGGCATCATATCTTGTGGCATGGGGCAGGTTAGGGGTGTTTTTTCAGGAGATAAAAGGGGAGGCAGCGGCATGCGGAACGGAGGCATGGTAAGCTGGTTTGTTAAAATGTCTGTAGCTATTATACAATGCATGGGATGTATAGGTTGTGGCCATGTGTAGGGGGGGGGAGGTCTGGCACGGGCCGCCGTGCTGCTAGTTAGGTGGGGGGGGGGGGGTGCCTCTTAGTAGATTTTCTGCAGGATGTTTTAGGAAAGGCTTCGGTTGATTTCACTTTCTAGA
Source organism: Bufo bufo (assembly GCF_905171765.1). Lineage (NCBI taxonomy): Eukaryota > Metazoa > Chordata > Amphibia > Anura > Bufonidae > Bufo > Bufo bufo. Next base: position 203,808,835 of record NC_053391.1, on the reverse strand, counting down.
TATCAGGGGGAATAGCTGTGTCTGGTTGCTAGAGTGGTAGCATTCATTACCCGCCGTTTGTCATGGGCCCCTTTGTCGGGCACCTCATATCAGTTACTTCACCATATCATGCTCAGCGTCCCAGTGGTTACCGTTACGTAACCACTGGGGACAGGAGTCAACGGCAGAGGCCATCTCTGTGTCAGTTGGAGTGGCTTTAAATGAGAAAAAAAGGTATTTATTTTCGATTCTTCAGGTGCTCTGGTTCCACTACGATTGTAACCGGTTTTGTCCTACTCACCCCGTGTACCGTTCATTTGTGGTAAGGTCCGCCAGTTAGACTTTACACGTTTTCTGCTTCCCACTTTGCTGCAGCTGGTTGGGTCCACCAGAATTGGTGTCTTTTTTCTTTGCATGATGGTTTCTGCAGTGTCGGTGGTGGTTTCTGTGTTCCACGGGGTTAGTCAGCAGCTCTTTAGATTGTGATAGTGACGTTCCATAAATTTTGCTTGTTTTAACAGTCTGAACATGTCACACGTCTCGGATGTCGTGGATCCGTCTGGGGAAGATTTTGGTTCAAGGGCATCCGATTCTGGGAGTATTCCTTCTCTGCGCAATTGGGCTGTGCCTAAACTCATGTCAGAGTTAATTAACCACCTCCCGACCGCCTAACGCACGGATGCGTCCGGAAGGTGGTTGATTCATTCCTCCTGGACGCATCCGTGCGTCATCTCGCGAGACGCGAGATTTCCTGTGAACGCGCGCACACAGGCGCGCGCGCTCACAGGAACGGAAGGTAAGAGAGTTGATCTCCAGCCTGCCAGCGGCGATCGTTCGCTGGCAGGCTGGAGATGTGTTTTTTTTAACCCCTAACAGGTATATTAGACGCTGTTTTGATAACAGCGTCTAATATACCTGCTACCTGGTCCTCTGGTGGTCCCCTTTGTTTGGATCGACCACCAGAGGACACAGGTAGCTCAGTAAAGTAGCACCAAGCACCACTACACTACACTACACCCCCCCCCGTCACTTATTAACCCCTTATTAGCACCTGATCACCCCATATAGACTCCCTGATCACCCCCCTGTCATTGATTACCCCCCTGTCATTGATCAACCCCCTGTAAAGCTCCATTCAGACGTCCGCATGATTTTTACGGATCCACTGATAGATGGATCGGATCCGCAAAACGCATCCGGACGTCTGAATGAAGCCTTACAGGGGCGTGATCAATGACTGTGGTTATCACCCCATATAGACTCCCTGATCACCCCCCTGTCATTGATTACACCCCTGTCATTGATTTCCCCCCTGTAAAGCTCCATTCAGACGTCCGCATGATTTTTACGGATCCACTGATAGATGGATCGGATCCGCAAAACGCATCCGGACGTCTGAATGAAGCCTTACAGGGGCGTGATCAATGACTGTGGTTATCACCCCATATAGACTCCCTGATCACCCCCCTGTCATTGATCACACCCCTGTCATTGATCACCCCCCTGTAAAGCTCCATTCAGACGTCCGCATGATTTTTACGGATGCACTGATAGATGGATCGGATCCGCAAAACGCATCCGGACGTCTGAATGAAGCCTTACAGGGGCATGATCAATGACTGTGGTGATCACCCCATATAGACTCCCTGATCACCCCCCTGTAAAGCTCCATTCAGATGTCCGCATGATTTTTACGGATGCACTGATAGATGGATCCGATCCGCAAAACGCATCCGGACGTCTGAATGAAGCCTTACAGGGGCATGATCAATGACTGTGGTGATCACCCCATATAGACTCCCTGATCACCCCCCTGTAAAGCTCCATTCAGATGTCCGCATGATTTTTACGGATGCACTAATAGATGGATCCGATCCGCAAAACGCATCCGGACGTCTGAATGAAGCCTTACAGGGGCGTGATCAATGACTGTGGTGATCACCCCATATAGACTCCCTGATCACCCCCCTGTCATTGATTACACCCCTGTAAAGCTCCATTCAGACGTCCGCATGATTTTTACGGATCCACTGATAGATGGATCGGATCCGCAAAACGCATCCGGACGTCTGAATGAAGCCTTACAGGGGCGTGATCAATGACTGTGGTTATCACCCCATATAGACTCCCTGATCACCCCCCTGTCATTGATTACACCCCTGTCATTGATTTCCCCCCTGTAAAGCTCCATTCAGACGTCCGCATGATTTTTACGGATCCACTGATAGATGGATCGGATCCGCAAAACGCATCCGGACGTCTGAATGAAGCCTTACAGGGGCGTGATCAATGACTGTGGTTATCACCCCATATAGACTCCCTGATCACCCCCCTGTCATTGATCACACCCCTGTCATTGATCACCCCCCTGTAAAGCTCCATTCAGACGTCCGCATGATTTTTACGGATGCACTGATAGATGGATCGGATCCGCAAAACGCATCCGGACGTCTGAATGAAGCCTTACAGGGGCATGATCAATGACTGTGGTGATCACCCCATATAGACTCCCTGATCACCCCCCTGTAAAGCTCCATTCAGATGTCCGCATGATTTTTACGGATGCACTGATAGATGGATCCGATCCGCAAAACGCATCCGGACGTCTGAATGAAGCCTTACAGGGGCATGATCAATGACTGTGGTGATCACCCCATATAGACTCCCTGATCACCCCCCTGTAAAGCTCCATTCAGATGTCCGCATGATTTTTACGGATGCACTAATAGATGGATCCGATCCGCAAAACGCATCCGGACGTCTGAATGAAGCCTTACAGGGGCGTGATCAATGACTGTGGTGATCACCCCATATAGACTCCCTGATCACCCCCCTGTCATTGATTACACCCCTGTAAAGCTCCATTCAGACGTCCGCATGATTTTTACGGATCCACTGATAGATGGATCGGATCCGCAAAACGCATCCGGACGTCTGAATGAAGCCTTACAGGGGCATGATCAATGACTGTGGTGATCACCCCATATAGACTCCCTGATCACCCCCCTGTCATTGATCACCCCCCCTGTCATTGATCACCCCCCCTGTCATTGATCACCCCCCCTGTCATTGATCACCCCCCCTGTCATTGATCACCCCCCCTGTCATTGATCACCCCCCTGTCATTGATCACCCCCCCTGTCATTGATCACCCCCCCTGTCATTGATCACCCCCCCTGTCATTGATCACCCCCCCTGTCATTGATCACCCCCCCTGTCATTGATCACCCCCCTGTCATTGATCACCCCTCTGTAAGGCTCCATTCAGACATTTTTTTGGCCCAAGTTAGCGGAATTATTTTTTTTTTTTCTTACAAAGTCTCATATTCCACTAACTTGTGTCAAAAAATAAAATCTCACATGAACTCATCATACCCCTCACGGAATCCAAATGCGTAAAATTTTTTAGACATTTATATTCCAGACTTCTTCTCACGCTTTAGGGCCCCTAGAATGCCAGGGCAGTATAAATACCCCACATGTGACCCCATTTCGGAAAGAAGACACCCCCAGGTATTCCGTGAGGGGCATATTGAGTCCATGAAAGATTGAAATTTTTGTCCCAAGTTAGCGGAACGGGAGACTTTGTGAGAAAAAAATTAAAAATATCAATTTCCGCTAACTTGTGCCAAAAATTTTTTTTTTCTATGAACTCGCCATGCCCCTCATTGAATACCTTGGGGTGTCTTCTTTCCAAAATGGGGTCACATGTGGGGTATTTATACTGCCCTGGCATTCTAGGGGCCCCAAAGCGTGAGAAGAAGTCTGGTATCCAAATGTCTAAAAATGCCCTCCTAAAAGGAATTTGGGCACCTTTGCGCATCTAGGCTGCAAAAAAGTGTCACACATCTGGTATCGCCGTACTCAGGAGAAGTTGGGGAATGTGTTTTGGGGTGTCATTTTACATATACCCATGCTGGGTGAGAGAAATATCTTGGTCAAATGCCAACTTTGTATAAAAAAATGGGAAAAGTTGTCTTTTGCCAAGATATTTCTCTCACCCAGCAAGGGTATATGTAAAATGACACCCCAAAACACATTCCCCAACTTCTCCTGAATACGGCGATACCACATGTGTGACACTTTTTTGCAGCCTAGGTGGGCAAAGGGGCCCATATTCCAAAGAGCACCTTTAGGATTTCACAGGTCATTTACCTACTTACCACACATTAGGGCCCCTGGAAAATGCCAGGGCAGTATAACTACCCCACAAGTGACCCCATTTTGGAAAGAAGACACCCCAAGGTATTCCGTGAGGGGCATGGCGAGTTCCTAGAATTTTTTATTTTTTGTCACAAGTTAGTGGAAAATGCTGATTTTTTTTTTTTTTTTTTTTTTTTTATACAAAGTCTCATATTCCACTAACTTGTGACAAAAAATAAAAACTTCCATGAACTCACTATGTCCATCAGCGAATACCTTGGGGTGTCTTCTTTCCAAAATGGGGTCACTTGTGGGGTAGTTATACTGCCCTGGCATTCTAGTGGCCCAAATGTGTGGTAAGGAGTTTGAAATCAAATTCTGTAATAAATGACCTGTGAAATCCGAAAGGTGCTCTTTGGAATATGGGCCCCTTTGCCCACCTAGGCTGCAAAAAAGTGTCACACATCTGGTATCTCCGTACTCAGGAGAAGGTGGGGAATGTGTTTTGGGGTGTCATTTTACATATACCCCTGCTGGGTGAGAGAAATATCTTGGCAAAAGACAACTTTTCCCATTTTTTTATACAAAGTTGGCATTTGACCAAGATATTTCTCTCACCCAGCATGGGTATATGTAAAAAGACACCCCAAAACACATTCCCCAACTTCTACTGAATACGGAGATACCAGATGTGTGACACTTTTTTGCAGCCTAGGTGGGCAAAGGGGCCCATATTCCAAAGAGCACCTTTCGGATTTCACAGGTCAATTTTTACAGAATTTGATTTCAAACTCCTTACCACACATTTGGGCCCCTAGAATGCCAGGGCAGTATAACTACCCCACAAGTGACCCCATTTTGGAAAGAAGAGACCCCAAGGTATTCGCTGATGGGCATAGTGAGTTCATGGAAGTTTTTATTTTTTGTCACAAGTTAGTGGAATATGAGACTTTGTATGAAAAAAAAAAAAAAAAAAAAAAATCATCATTTTCCACTAACTTGTGACAAAAAATAAAAAATTCTAGGAACTCGCCATGCCCCTTACGGAATACCTTGGGGTGTCTTCTTTCCAAAATGGGGTCACTTGTGGGGTAGTTATACTGCCCTGGCATTCTAGGGGCCCAAATGTGTGGTAAGGAGTTTGAAATCAAATTCAGTAAAAAATGACGAGTGAAATCCGAAAGGTGCTCTTTGGAATATGGGCCCCTTTGCCCACCTAGGCTGCAAAAAAGTGTCACACATCTGGTATCTCCGTACTCAGGAGAAGGTGGGGAATGTGTTTTGGGGTGTCATTTTATATATACCCATGCTGGGTGAGAGAAATATCTTGGCAAAAGACAACTTTTCCCATTTTTTTATACAAAGTTGTCATTTGACCAAGATATTTATCTCACCCAGCATGGGTATATGTAAAAAGACACCCCAAAACACATTCCTCAACTTCTCCTGAGTACGGCAATACCAGATGTGTGACACTTTTTTGCAGCCTAGGTGGGCAAAGGGGCCCATATTCCAAAGAGCACCTTTCGGATTTCACAGGTCATTTTTTACTGAATTTGATTTCAAACTCCTTACCACACATTTGGGCCCCTAGAATGCCAGGGCAGTATAACTACCCCACAAGTGACCCCATTTTGGAAAGAAGAGACCCCAAGGTATTTCGTGATGGGCATAGTGAGTTCATAGAACTTTTTATTTTTTGTCACAAGTTAGTGGAATATGAGACTTTGTAAGAAAAAAAAAAAAAAAAAAAAAAATCATCATTTTCCGCTAACTTGTGACAAAAAATAAAAAGTTCTATGAACTCACTATGCCCATCAGCGAATACCTTAGGGTGTGTACTTTCAGAAATGGGGTCATTTGTGGGGTGTTTGTACTGTCTGGGCATTGTAGAACCTCAGGAAACATGACAGGTGCTCAGAAAGTCAGAGCTGCTTCAAAAAGCGGAAATTCACATTTTTGTACCATAGTTTGTAAACGCTATAACTTTTACCCAAACCATTTTTTTTCTACCCAAACATTTTTTTTTTATCAAAGACATGTAGAACTATAAATTTAGAGCAAAATTTCTATATGGATGTCGTTTTTTTTGCAAAATTTTACAACTGAAAGTGAAAAATGTCATTTTTTTGCAAAAAAATCGTTAAATTTCGATTAATAACAAAAAAAGTAAAAATGTCAGCAGCAATGAAATACCACCAAATGAAAGCTCTATTAGTGAGAAGAAAAGGAGGTAAAATTCATTTGGGTGGTAAGTTGCATGACCGAGCAATAAACGGTGAAAGTAGTGTAGGTCAGAAGTGTAAAAAGTGGCCTGGTCTTTCAGGGTGTTTAAGCACTGGGGGCTGAGGTGGTTAAGAGAGGCATTCCCTTCCCAGCTGCAGCCCGCAAGGCTGGGTTGTATCGGTTACTGGTGTCCACCCCCGCAGAACCAAGTCACCAAGATGTTTCTATGTCCACGGTGCAGACCTCCTTGACGCAGCTTCATGTCATGCTCAATAGTCTCACGTCCTCCATGTCTAGTGTACAATCTAGATTGGAGTCAGTGGAGTCAAGGGTCTGTGGTCTGGCTTTACCTGCTGCACTGTTACCGGTTGTGACTACCCCAGTGGCTAGTACTGCAGGTAACTTTGTTTCAGTACCCAATGTCACGCCAGCCCATTTTATCCCGGCCAACATTAAAAAGGACATTCTCGATGGGAGGGATGTGAACTTAGCTTCTCTGCTGATCGCCACTCGTGACCTGTCGGACAATAGGGTCATCGCTTGCGGCGATGTCTCTGTCGTCCTGAAGGGTCGCGACCTCAGGCTTAGTAGGAAACTAACCATACCAGAATTTGTACTTGCTTTTAGTTTGTACCGAGACATCATTTGTTCTGTGCGACCGGATAGGAGGGAAGAATTGGACCCCAACAAATATGGGGGCTTCGGCTTCTACGACTACCATTGCTCCTTTTCCGCGAAGGCTGCAGCGGCCCTCAGCCAATTCCAGTTCACCACGAACTGGTCCAACATCGACACAGAGATCTTTTGCAGGCATTTTGCTGGACTGAAAGCTCCGGCATGTTCTTCTTGCCAGTCCATATACCACACTAGCGAATGGTGTCACAATGCAGCTAGCACACCAAGGTTCAATCCTTCTGCTCCTATCCCAGGTCCATCGGTTGGTGCTCAGCAGCAGGCAACCGTGGACAAACTTGGCCGTCCCATTAAGTACCTGGGCAGGTCACAAATATGCAACAATTACAATTATTCTGCATGCAATTATAGTCAATGCCGCCTGTTGCACATTTGTGTTAACTGTTTCCGGGCTCACCCGAAGGTCACTTGCTCATTAAAATCTGACAAACATTACTTGAGCGTTGTGAATGTGGATCTCCTGAAGTTCTACCTGCAGGGGCATGAGGATACTTTCTTTTGTGATTTCCTAGTGTCTGGGTTTACCACGGGGTTTCACACAGGCCTAGTGGCATTACCTGAAGATACTCACGAGTGTAGAAACTTGCAATCCGCTTCACTGAACCCTGCTTCCATAGATAGGCTCTAACAGTTGGAATTAGTGAAGGGGTACATCATCGGGCCCTTTACAACATCCCCTTTCGAGCGGTGGAGGGTCAGCCCCATAGGGGTCGTAACATGTAAGTTCAACAACAAAGAGAGACTGATATTCGATTTGTCGGCTCCTCATGGCGCACACGCGCCTAGTCTTAATTCTCTCATACCGGCAGAGGAGGTCAGTATGGTGTATGCCTCCATTGATCAGGCTATCGCACTGATCTTAGCGACAGGTCCCGGGGCCATTTTATCTAAAGCAGACATATCAGATGCGTTTAAGTTAATCCCGATCAGGCCAGAGCTTTGGCAATGGCATGGGATCAAGTGGAATTCGTATTATTATTTTGCCACAAAATTGACTTTTGGGTCCCGTAGCAGCCCTTGGGTTTTCGATCAACTGGCAAAAGCCCTACATTGGATCCTCGAAAATAGGTTTGAGTGCGAACATGTAATACATTACCTAGACGACTTCCTGCTGATTGAGTCTCCTCAGGGCCCGCGAGGCAATCTCCAAAGTCTCCTAGCATGCTTCGCGCAATTAGGGATTCCCGTTTCTCTGAAAAAGGTTGATGGTCCTGCCACTGTCATTACCTTTATGGGCATTGTCTTGGATACAGGAAGCATGTCCGCCAGGTTACCTGTAGACAAGTTGGTCAGGGTCCGGGATATTATTCACACTTTCACTGTGGGCAGGGTCACTACGAAAGCACATTTGCAATCATTATTGGGCATGCTTAATTTTGCCATGCGCGTTATCCCTCAAGGTAGGTCTTTTGTAGCAAGGTTACTACCTCTCCTGTCAGAGGCCCCCTGTCAGGACAGTCCGGTGTTTCTGGATAATCAGGCGCTAGCAGATTTAGTGATGTGGGATCATTTTTTAACTCACTGGAATGGCGTGTCCATGTTTATTCCAGCAGTCTCAGATAACTCCCCCATCTTATTTTCCAGTGGGGCGGTGAACACAGGTTACGCTGCAATTTTTGGCCCCCATTGGCTAAACGGGACCTGGCCAAGGGAGTTGCTCGAGGCCACGGGAGTTCAACAATCAGCGGAGGTGGGGCATTTGTATCCCATGGTAGCAGCGGCTTACATTTGGAGTAGCCTTTGGACAGGCCGTACCGTGGTCTTTACTTCTGGCAGTTCCTCCGTCATTTCCATCCTTCAGAGTGGCAAAACTAAGTCACACCCGGCCATGGCCTTCCTTAGGCGTCTGGTGCAGTTGTCCCTCCAGCACCATTTCTTGGTCCACGGCTCCCTCATACATGATGATCAGACGGTAGCAGTTGACGCCCTAGCTAAGCATGATTACTCTCTGTTTTCCCAGATCTGTCCCGAAGCCAACTCATCAAGGACCCCGTCTCCTTATCCCGCCTCGCTAATTCTCCACTAAACAAGTACCTAGCCGTTGCCCATGGGCTGTTTTCCAGGTCTCTTGCGGCCAATACCACCAAAGCGTACAACACCGGCTGGCGGCTGTACTGTACCTTCCTACAAGAACACGCGCCAGGCGCTTTCGGTCATATCGACCGCATACTGTCCTTTATTGGATACTGTCATGTGCACAGGCACCTATCGTATGGCACCGTGAGGACTTACCTGTCAGGGGTGCAACATCATTTATCCCTTTCCCATCCTAATTTAACATCTTTGTTTTCCAGTCATGTGGTCAAGGCCACGTTGAAAGGTCTACAGAATAGTACCCCCGGTGTTAACCCCCGTAGACAGACCATTTCCGGCCAGATATTCAGAGACATGTCCGATTTGCTAGATTTAAGGCCCTTCGGGGCCCTACAAAGCCTGGTAATCAAAGCGGCCATCTATTTGGCCTTTTATGGTTTCATGAGGCCAGGAGAGTTCTCCTCGTCATCACCCTGTAGGCCATTTCTAGCTCGATGGCAGTTGGCCCCCAGCTCAGAAGGTTTCATCCTCTCCCTACCCGTGACCAAGACTTCCCAGTCAGGGCCCCCTACCCGCATTAAATTCTTCCCTACAGCGCACAAATGGTGTCCAGTCCACGTACTTCAGCAGTTGTCTGGGGCTTTGGGCGCTCTCGGCCCTAAAACTCCCCTGCTGCCCTGCGGGACAGTAGCATTGTCCACCTCTCAGTTTGTCTCACATGTACGTATGCTGGCAGGTAATTTAGGCTTGGACCCACTCTCCGTGTCAGGTCATTCCTTTAGGATTGGGGCGGCGTCTGCCGCGTCCAAGAATCAAGTGCCGGCTCACATCATTCGCAAATTGGGTCGGTGGCGCTCCTCCTGTTTTAATCGATATGTTCCCAACCCCACGGGCGAGATTTCATGTGCCTTTCAGACATTGGTGTTGTAATGTTTAATAAAGTGTCTTGCTTTCCTTGCTGGGGTTTTGGCCTCTTTCAGGTATACTCCCGATGGTAACGGTTATGGCACAACTCAGACCGTTGACATCTTTTATGAGTTAGGTAAGTTAGGTTCTGTCACATATAGCCCCGATCACAAGTAGCAAGGCCGAGTATTGGCCTGCATTTGTGGGAGGGGCGCTCTGCCCTTTATCAGCTGCTCACCCCCTGTCATCAGGGCACGGACAGCAGCAGCAGTGTTCCCCTCCCTGCCCGCCCTTTTTCTTTACTCTTCCACAGGGTATGCCCTCTTTCAGGTATACTCCCGGCGGTAACGGTTATGGCACAACTCAGACCGTTGACATCTTTTATGAGTTAGGTAAGTTAGGTTCTGTCACATATAGCCCCGATCACAAATATGGATTTATTGTTATAATGGATTTGACATAAAGAGTATGATGTAACAGAACACCGATGGAAATCATGTGATAGACACTAGTGATTGATAACATGTGAATTCACTAATTGTATTTTGTGATTGCACTGGCTTGTGGGTATATATACCCTGTATTTTGTACTGTTGTATAGTTTGACAAAGGCCTCATTGAGTAGGCCGAAACGTTGCTGGGGAATAAAGTTTGGGGTCTTCACCCGGTCACCGAAATCTGGAAGTGCTGCCTTGTTCTTTGGAAAGTACATATCGTGGAGGAGAAGCCGACCTCTGTGAGGAATTGCACCCAGTGCACGCTGTCAGACTGTGCTGCTGCGGTATTTGCTATTGTATATTTAAGGACTTCGCAGCTCAGCACTGAGTACATTGAAGACGCCGGATCCATCTAGAATAGACCCCCCTGATGTATTCTCCTATACCAGGCTGGATGAGGAGAGGATTCTCCATGGTTTGGTGAGCGACTGCACATTTCTGTCTACTCCATCTGTTACAGAGCTAAAGAAAGGCTATGAGGCTGATGGCAAACGGTTTGCCTCTATGGAGCTGCATTTAGCGACTTTAGCTGAATACTACAAGTCGCATAGAATCCCAATGGGGATGCGCTCCCAGTTGAAGCCCAACCTGTTCCCAGCTGATACTAAATTTGCACACAAATTCACGCAGATCTCTAACAAATATGCTCTGGATGTTATACTATTGAATTTGGAATTCCTCCAACATGAATTGGGAGTAACACGTGATCAGCTTGATAAAGCGGACAACAAGTTGAAGGATGTCCTCCCAGTACAGGACTATGATGTATACCTGACGAGTTGCTCTGCATATCTGGATAAGTTCAGAAAGGAGCAGGAAGTGATTAAAAGGTGCAAATGGCTACGAGATGAAGAAGACTACAGACGAGGCAACGTCTATGACTGTTGCACAGACTGAACTTTTATCTAAGGGTTTATCCTATTGTCCTGCAGTGGGTGTAGACTGGTTTCAACTTGAAGTTGACCTACAGCGGTTTTTTAGAAACATCAAACTTAAAGTGTAGTTCTCTGATGCAAATAAACTGGTGACCAGTGGTTACAATGTTAATGATTGTGAACTCTCCCTTCCTAGTGTTGATTTGCACACGAAGAGTGACTTCACTCCGCAATTGAATTGTCCAGCTATTGACACGTATATTAATGCAGTGAGGGCAGACATCAACAGTCTAAAGGGTCCTATGCAGGATAGTGGTTTGAGACACCCGAATATGACATCAGAAGACATACAGGCCCTTGATGAGCTTTGCAACAACGGTTCCCTCACAGTCAAACCTGTCTTCAGCCGTGTGCTGGTGTGGTGGAGATACATAGACAATGTATTTGTTGTCTGGGAAGGCACTGAGAGTGAAATGGCTGAGTTTCATGATTTTCTGAATAGGATGGATCCCGAGATCCAGTTCACCCTCACTCACTCCACCGAGCAGGTTTAATTTCTGGATACGATGGTAAAGATACAAGGAACGGTATTGATGACAGATCTGTTCATTAAGCCGACAGATTGCAATAAGTTACTAAAATTTGAAAGCTGCCACCCGCGTTCCATGGTGAAATCACTGCCACGGAGCCAGTTTCCTCTGTGTTCAGCGGATTGTGAAGGATCCCCAATTATGTGAGAAGAGACTGTCAGAAATGTCTGACAAATTTACCTACAGAGGGTATCCTAATAAATTGGTCCATAAACATCTGGACAATTTGGTATCTGGGTGCCCTAAGGTAGTTAATAAGCAAGCTACAAATAGGGTGCAATTTATTTCCACATACACAGAAGGTAGCTATCAGATAGCAGGGGTCATAAAAAAACACTGGTCCATACTGAATAGCAACCTTGGTGGTGTTAAAGAATTTGCTGTGCCCCCTCTCATGTCATATAGGAGATCTAGCAATTTACGTGATAACTTGGTTAGAGCGGAGGTAGCCGGAGAGAAAACATTAATTCAAACCTATATAGGTCACAAGAAATATGGGTGCTACCCGTGCTTGAGCTGCGTTAATTGCAGCTATATGATAAAAGGGGAGAAATTCCTACACCCGGTACTGAAAACTCAGTTTGAGATACGACACTTCCTTACATGTAATAGTTTATTTGTCATCTACCTTTTATCTTGCCCTTGTGATCTCCTCTATGTTGGGGAGACCATTTGTGATGTAAAAACAAGGTTGAACTACCACAGATATTCGATTCGTCAAAAACTGAGGGATCTCCCTGTGCCCAAGCACTTTGTGGAGGTTGGACACAGAGAGAAAGACCTCAAATTCAGGGTGATTGACCATATTCCCCCTCTGAAAAGGTGAGGTAATAGGGAGCGAATATTGAAACAGCGAGAGATAATGTGGATTCACCGGTTACGTACACTTAAGCCTGATGGCTTTAATACAGAATGCAGATGGGATTTGTGTGGATAGGATGTGTAGTTTGTTCATTTGACGTGGGGGATCTAATCTGTCTGGTTTGGTAAGGGGCATATACAACAGTGCTAGTTTTGTGGAAACTGATTTGTACCTCTATTTTCTATTTTTTATAGAACCTCTGGACAGGCTTAATGGCCCTTTGTCTACCTTCAGTGGGCAATGCCGTTAATGGACTCGGGGTGTCCGCGAGTGTGGCTGCTATAACCGTATGAAGATCAGGCGGACATCAGTGGGTGCTGCTGGGGATGTGTTGCAGATTGCATGATGTCAGTCTGGATGTAATAAGCAATTATGATTTTACAGGTGACAACCATGTGATCTAGGTGCTGAGCGGTGCGACTTGAGTGGTCGTCACTGACAGCACAGTGCTACCCCTCGGCTCACCCTGTCATTCGCAGAGGCATATGTGAGGATTGTATGCATTTCGCGATCGTCCGGGTAGCCCTACTGAGTCCGAGCCGGGATGTACACATCCCAGGTTGCCATGACCATTGGCACGCCTCCTTGATGCTGGGTGGCTGCAGCCGTGTGGTCCTCACTCCCCTCCCTCCTATACGACTCGTACGATGCGCTCCAAGGTATGACGCTGCGCTTTAGGGAACGTGAGAGCGTGGGTACGTAGCGGGAGCCGGGAGGATGGGGAGGACTGTCTGACCCGGCGCATGGGCACGGCTTAAATGGGGATGCCAACACTCGCGGCCACATTGAACCATTGATGGTAGGCGCTATTATTATTATTTTAATATTCTATAGGATGCAGGTGTATCCTTCTTAGTTGTTAATAGATTTTAACTCTTGATATACACGTAGCACTTTTGTATTACACTTGAGATAGGCCCTTGGCTATTATATGTTATATGAGAAGGGATATAGATGGATGTATAATAAACACTCTCTGCACTATATATCAATGATTGAATAACCACTGATAATAATTTTTATATTTTGTACTTGTAGCAAGGCCGAGTATTGGCCTGCATTTGTGGGAGGGGCGCCCTGCCCTTTATCAGCTGCTCACCCCCTGTCATCAGGGCACGGACAGCAGCAGCAGTGTTCAGCAGCAGCAGCAGCAGTGTTCGTGTCCCTGCTTCAAGCACTCCGAATCTTCAGCCGGCAGATCGACATCAGCAGAAGCTGCCAGCGGTCGTCCGGTCAGCTGACTCTGCGTCACAGAAGCAGCAGCGGCCGGTCGCACGGCTCGAGTCCCAGGTAAGGGAGGCTGTCATGTCACAGCAGTGCTTCTCCAGTCTGGTCGGTGGGGTCGGTCCCTTCAAGGTGAGGAAGGGACATCCCCACACCGGAACGGCAGTCTGGCAGCACGCCCCGCTCCCACGTGACTTGCACGCAGGTAGCAGGAGTCAGCGAGACTCCGTCCGACTAATTTCGGCATCATATCTTGTGGCATGGGGCAGGTTAGGGGTGTTTTTTCAGGGGATAAAAGGGGAGGCAGCGGCATGCGGAACGGAGGCATGGTAAGCTGGTTTGTTAAAATGTCTGTAGCTATTATACAATGCATGGGATGTATAGGTTGTGGCCATGTGTAGGGGGGGGGGAGGTCTGGCACGGGCCGCCGTGCTGCTAGTTAGGTGGGGGGGGAGGATGCCTCTTAGTAGATTTTCTGCAGGATGTTTTAGGAAAGGCTTCGGTTGATTTCACTTTCTAGATATCAGGGGGAATAGCTGTGTCTGGTTGCTAGAGTGGTAGCATTCATTACCCGCCGTTTGTCATGGGCCCCTTTGTCGGGCACCTCATATCAGTTACTTCACCATATCATGCTCAGCGTCCCAGTGGTTACCGTTACGTGGGTGACGGAGGAACCCAGGCTCAAAGGTGCAAAACAAGCGTGGACAGGAGTCAACGGCAGAGGCCATCTCTGTGTCAGTTGGAGTGGCTTTAAATGAGAAAAAAAGGTATTTATTTTCGATTCTTCAGGTGCTCTGGTTCCACTACGATTGTAACCGGTTTTGTCCTACTCACCCCGTGTACCGTTCATTTGTGGTAAGGCCTGCCAGTTAGACTTTACACGTTTTCTGCTTCTCACTTTGCTGCAGCTGGTTGGGTCCACCAGAATCGGTGTCTTTTTTCTTTGCATGATGGTTTCTGCAGTGTCGGTGGTGGTTTCTGTGTTCCACGGGGTTAGTCAGCAGCTCTTTAGATTGTGATAGTGACGTTCTATAAATTTTGCTTGTTTTAACAGTCTGATCATGTCACACGTCTCGGATGTCGTGGATCCGTCTGGGGAAGATTTTGGTTCAAGGGCATCCGATTCTGGGAGTACTCCTTCTCTGCGCAATTGGGCTGTGCCTAAACTCATGTCAGAGTTAATTAAGAGAGGCATTCCCTTCCCAGCTGCAGCCCGCAAGGCTGGGTTGTATCGGTTACTGGTGTCCACCCCCGCAGAACCAAGTCACCAAGATGTTTCTATGTCCACGGTGCAGACCTCCTTGACGCAGCTTCATGTCATGCTCAATAGTCTCACGTCCTCCATGTCTAGTGTACAATCTATATTGGAGTCAGTGGAGTCAAGGGTCTGTGGTCTGGCTTTACCTGCTGCACTGTTACCGGTTGTGACTACCCCAGTGGCTAGTACTGCAGGTAACTTTGTTTCAGTACCCAATGTCACGCCAGCCCATTTTATCCCGGCCAACATTAAAAAGGACATTCTCGATGGGAGGGATGTGAACTTAGCTTCTCTGCTGATCGCCACTCGTGACCTGTCGGACAATAGGGTCATCGCTTGCGGCGATGTCTCTGTCGTCCTGAAGGGTCGCGACCTCAGGCTTAGTAGGAAACTAACCATACCAGAATTTGTACTTGCTTTTAGTTTGTACCGAGACATCATTTGTTCTGTGCGACCGGATAGGAGGGAAGAATTGGACCCCAACAAATATGGGGGCTTCGGCTTCTACGACTACCATTGCTCCTTTTCCGCAAAGGCTGCAGCGGCCCTCAGCCAATTCCAGTTCACCACGAACTGGTCCAACATCGACACAGAGATCTTTTGCAGGCATTTTGCTGGACTGAAAGCTCCGGCATGTTCTTCTTGCCAGTCCATATACCACACTAGCGAATGGTGTCACAATGCAGCTAGTACACCAAGGTCCAATCCTTCTGCTCCTATCCCAGGTCCATCGGTTGGTGCTCAGCAGCAGGCAACCGTGGACAAACTTGGCCGTCCCATTAAGTACCTGGGCAGGTCACAAATATGCAACAATTACAATTATTCTGCATGCAATTATAGTCAATGCCGCCTGTTGCACATTTGTGTTAACTGTTTCCGGGCTCACCCGAAGGTCACTTGCTCATTAAAATCTGACAAACATTACTTGAGCGTTGTGAATGTGGATCTCCTGAAGTTCTACCTGCAGGGGCATGAGGATACTTTCTTTTGTGATTTCCTAGTGTCTGGGTTTACCACGGGGTTTCACACAGGCCTAGTGGCATTACCTGAAGATACTCACGAGTGTAGAAACTTGCAATCCGCTTCACTGAACCCTGCTTCCATAGATAGGCTCTAACAGTTGGAATTAGTGAAGGGGTACATCATCGGGCCCTTTACAACATCCCCTTTCGAGCGGTGGAGGGTCAGCCCCATAGGGGTCGTAACATGTAAGTTCAACAACAAAGAGAGACTGATATTCGATTTGTCGGCTCCTCATGGCGCACACGCGCCTAGTCTTAATTCTCTCATACCGGCAGAGGAGGTCAGTATGGTGTATGCCTCCATTGATCAGGCTATCGCACTGATCTTAGCGACAGGTCCCGGGGCCATTTTATCTAAAGCAGACATATCAGATGCGTTTAAGTTAATCCCGATCAGGCCAGAGCTTTGGCAATGGCATGGGATCAAGTGGAATTCGTATTATTATTTTGCCACAAAATTGACTTTTGGGTCCCGTAGCAGCCCTTGGGTTTTCGATCAACTGGCAAAAGCCCTACATTGGATCCTCGAAAATAGGTTTGAGTGCGAACATGTAATACATTACCTAGACGACTTCCTGCTGATTGAGTCTCCTCAGGGCCCGCGAGGCAATCTCCAAAGTCTCCTAGCATGCTTCGCGCAATTAGGGATTCTCGTTTCTCTGAAAAAGGTTGATGGTCCTGCCACTGTCATTACCTTTATGGGCATTGTCTTGGATACAGGAAGCATGTCCGCCAGGTTACCTGTAGACAAGTTGGTCAGGGTCCGGGATATTATTCACACTTTCACTGTGGGCAGGGTCACTACGAAAGCACATTTGCAATCATTATTGGGCATGCTTAATTTTGCCATGCGCGTTATCCCTCAAGGTAGGTCTTTTGTAGCAAGGTTACTACCTCTCCTGTCAGAGGCCCCCTGTCAGGACAGTCCGGTGTTTCTGGATAATCAGGCGCTAGCAGATTTAGTGATGTGGGATCATTTTTTAACTCACTGGAATGGCGTGTCCATGTTTATTCCAGCAGTCTCAGATAACTCCCCCATCTTATTTTCCAGTGGGGCGGTGAACACAGGTTACGCTGCAATTTTTGGCCCCCATTGGCTAAACGGGACCTGGCCAAGGGAGTTGCTCGAGGCCACGGGAGTTCGTCAATCAGCGGAGGTGGGGCATTTGTATCCCATGGTAGCAGCGGCTTACATTTGGGGTAGCCTTTGGACAGGCCGTACCGTGGTCTTTACTTCTGGCAGTTCCTCCGTCATTTCCATCCTTCAGAGTGGCAAAACTAAGTCACACCCGGCCATGGCCTTCCTTAGGCGTCTGGTGCAGTTGTCCCTCCAGCACCATTTCTTGGTCCACGGCTCCCTCATACATGATGATCAGACGGTAGCAGTTGACGCCCTAGCTAAGCATGATTACTCTCTGTTTTCCCAGATCTGTCCCGAAGCCGATTAATCAAGGACCCCGTCTCCTTATCCCGCCTCGCTAATTCTCCACTAAACAAGTACCTAGCCGTTGCCCATGGGCTGTTTTCCAGGTCTCTTGCGGCCAATACCACCAAAGCGTACAACACCGGCTGGCGGCTGTACTGTACCTTCCTACAAGAACACGCGCCAGGCGCTTTCGGTCATATCGACCGCATACTGTCCTTTATTGGATACTGTCATGTGCACAGGCACCTATCGTATGGCACCGTGAGGACTTACCTGTCAGGGGTGCAACATCATTTATCCCTTTCCCATCCTAATTTAACATCTTTGTTTTCCAGTCATGTGGTCAAGGCCACGTTGAAAGGTCTACAGAATAGTACCCCCGGTGTTAACTCCCGTAGACAGACCATTTCCGGCCAGATATTCAGAGACATGTCCGATTTGCTAGATTTAAGGCCCTTCGGGGCCCTATAAAGCCTGGTAATCAAAGCGGCCATCTATTTGGCCTTTTATGGTTTCATGAGGCCAGGAGAGTTCTCCTCGTCATCACCCTGTAGGCCATTTCTAGCTCGATGGCAGTTGGCCCCCAGCTCAGAAGGTTTCATCCACTCCCTACCCGTGACCAAGACTTCCCAGTCAGGGCCCCCTACCCGCATTAAATTCTTCCCTACAGCGTACAAATGGTGTCCAGTCCACGTACTTCAGCAGTTGTCTGGGGCTTTGGGCGCTCTCGGCCCTAAAACTCCCCTGCTGCCCTGCGGGACAGTAGCATTGTCCACCTCTCAGTTTGTCTCACATGTACGTATGCTGGCAGGTAATTTAGGCTTGGACCCACTCTCCGTGTCAGGTCATTCCTTTAGGATTGGGGCGGCGTCTGCCGCGTCCAAGAATCAAGTGCCGGCTCACATCATTCGCAAATTGGGTCGGTGGCGCTCCTCCTGTTTTAATCGATATGTTCCCAACCCCACCGGTGAGATTTCATGTGCCTTTCAGACATTGGTGTTGTAATGTTTAATAAAGTGTCTTGCTTTCCTTGCTGGGGTTTTGGCCTCTTTCAGGTATACTCCCGATGGTAACGGTTATGGCACAACTCAGACCGTTGACATCTTTTATGAGTTAGGTAAGTTAGGTTCTGTCACATATAGCCCCGATCACAAGTAGCAAGGCCGAGTATTGGCCTGCATTTGTGGGAGGGGCGCTCTGCCCTTTATCAGCTGCTCACCCCCTGTCATCAGGGCACGGACAGCAGCAGCAGTGTTCCCCTCCCTGCCCGCCCTTTTTCTTTACTCTTCCACAGGGTATGCCCTCTTTCAGGTATACTCCCGACGGTAACGGTTATGGCACAACTCAGACCGTTGACATCTTTTATGAGTTAGGTAAGTTAGGTTCTGTCACATATAGCCCCGATCACAAATATGGATTTATTGTTATAATGGATTTGACATAAAGAGTATGATGTAACAGAACACCGATGGAAATCATGTGATCGACACTAGTGATTGATAACATGTGAATTCACTAATTGTATTTTGTGATTGCACTGGCTTGTGGGTATATATACCCTGTATTTTGTACTGTTGTATAGTTTGACAAAGGCCTCATTGAGTAGGCCGAAACGTTGCTGGGGAATAAAGTTTGGGGTCTTCACCTTGTCACCGAAATCTGGAAGTGCTGCCTTGTTCTTTGGAAAGTACATATCGTGGAGGAGAAGCCAACCTCTGTGAGGAATTGCACCCAGTGCACGCTGTCAGACTGTGCTGCTGCGGTATTTGCTATTGTATATTTAAGGACTTCGCAGCTCAGCACTGAGTACATTGAAGACGCCGGATCCATCTAGAATAGACCCCCCTGATGTATTCTCCTATACCAGGCTGGATGAGGAGAGGATTCTCCATGGTTTGGTGAGCGACTGCACATTTCTGTCTACTCCATCTGTTACAGAGCTAAAGAAAGGCTATGAGGCTGATGGCAAACGGTATGCCTCTATGGAGCTGCATTTAGCGACTTTAGCTGAATACTACAAGTCGCATAGAATCCCAATGGGGATGCGCTCCCAGTTGAAGCCCAACCTGTTCCCAGCTGATACTAAATTTGCACACAAATTCACGCAGATCTCTAACAAATATGCTCTGGATATTATACTATTGAATTTGGAATTCCTCCAACATGAATTGGGAGTAACACGTGATCAGCTTGATAAAGCGGACAACAAGTTGAAGGATGTCCTCCCAGTACAGGACTATGATGTATACCTGACGAGTTGCTCTGCATATCTGGATAAGTTCAGAAAGGAGCAGGAAGTGATTAAAAGGCGCAAATGGCTACGAGATGAAGAAGACTACAGACGAGGCAACGTCTATGACTGTTGCACAGACTGAACTTTTATCTAAGGGTTTATCCTATTGTCCTGCAGTGGGTGTAGACTGGTTTCAACTTGAAGTTGACCTACAGCGGTTTTTTAGAAACATCAAACTTAAAGTGTAGTTCTCTGATGCAAATAAACTGGTGACCAGTGGTTACAATGTTAATGATTGTGAACTCTCCCTTCCTAGTGTTGATTTGCACACGAAGAGTGACTTCACTCCGCAATTGAATTGTCCAGCTATTGACACGTATATTAATGCAGTGAGGGCAGACATCAACAGTCTAAAGGGTCCAATGCAGGATAGTGGTTTGAGACACCCGAATATGACATCAGAAGAGATACAGGCCCTTGATGAGCTTTGCAACAAAGGTTCCCTCACAGTCAAACCTGCTGACAAGGGGGGAGCCGTTGTTGTAATGGATACCAAATGGTATGTCTCTGAGATTCAGAGACAGCTTGGGGATGCTGGAGTGTACAGGCATCTCAATCATGACCCCAAGTTTGATGTGATTTAGTACCATCACTAGGGTGCTTGATAGAGCCAAGATGGGAGGTCTGATTGATGGACCCCTGTACACCTACTTGTTAGTGACACATCCCAAGACACCATTGATATACGTGTTACCTAAGATCCATAAGTGTCTCAGCAAACCCCCAGGGAGGCCCATAGTGTCTGGGAGGGAGTCTGTGTTTTCTAACTTAGCCATTTTTCTAGACAGGATTCTCCGTCAGTTCGCTATTTCAGCCAAATCTTACATACGAGACACAGGTGACTTTTTGGACAAAATTGCGCAGGTGGAGGTGACTTCGAGGACTATATTGGCATCATTTGATGTGGTCAGTCTCTACACCTCTATCAATCATGATAGAGGTGTGGAGGCAGTCAGAAAGTGTTTGGTGAACACAAAATATACTGATGAATGTAAAGAGTTTATCATTGACCTGCTCGGTGTAGTGTTGAGATATAACTATTTTGCTTTCCAAGATGGCTACTATGTCCAATTGCGAGGAACCGCAATGGGTTCGAATATGGCGCTGACTTACGCCAACATTTTCATGGGCCTAGAGGCAGAGCACGTCTATGTGTCCCACCACTTCAGCCGTGTGCTGGTGTGGTGGAGATACATAGACAATGTATTTGTTGTCTGGGAAGGCACTGAGAGTGAAATGGCTGAGTTTCATGATTTTCTGAATAGGATGGATCCCGAGATCCAGTTCACCCTCACTCACTCCACCGAGCAGGTTCAATTTCTGGATACCATGGTAAAGATACAAGGAACGGTATTGATGACAGATTTGTTCATTAAGCCGACAGATTGCAATAAGTTACTAAAATTTGAAAGCTGCCACCCGCGTTCCATGGTGAAATCACTGCCACGGAGCCAGTTTCTCTGTGTTCAGCGGATTGTGAAGGATCCCCAATTATGTGAGAAGAGACTGTCAGAAATGTCTGACAAATTTACCTACAGAGGGTATCCTAATAAATTGGTCCATAAACATCTGGACAATTTGGTATCTGGGTGCCCTAAGGTAGTTAATAAGCAAGCTACAAATAGGGTGCAATTTATTTCCACATACACAGAAGGTAGCTATCAGATAGCAGGGGTCATAAAAAAACACTGGTCCATACTGAATAGCAACCTTGGTGGTGTTAAAGAATTTGCTGTGCCCCCTCTCATAACATATAGGAGATCTAGCAATTTACGTGATAACTTGGTTAGAGCGGAGGTAGCCGGAGAGAAAACATTAATTCAAACCTATATAGGTCACAAGAAATATGGGTGCTACCCGTGCTTGAGCTGCGTTAATTGCAGCTATATGATAAAAGGGGAGAAATTCCTACACCCGGTACTGAAAACTCAGTTTGAGATACGACACTTCCTTACATGTAATAGTTTATTTGTCATCTACCTTTTATCTTGCCCTTGTGATCTCCTCTATGTTGGGGAGACCATTTGTGATGTAAAAACAAGGTTGAACTACCACAGATATTCGATTCGTCAAAAACGGAGGAATCTCCCTGTGCCCAAGCACTTTGTGGAGGTTGGACACAGAGATAAAGACCTCAAATTCAGGGTGATTGACCATATTCCCCCTCTGAAAAGGTGAGGTAATAGGGAGCGAATATTGAAACAGCGAGAGATAATGTGGATTCACCGGTTACGTACACTTAAGCCTGATGGCTTGAATACAGAATGCAGATGGGATTTGTGTGGATAGGATGTGTAGTTTGTTCATTTGACGTGGGGGATCTAATCTGTCTGGTTTGGTAAGGGGCATATACAACAGTGCTAGTTTTGTGGAAACTGATTTGTACCTCTATTTTCTATTTTTTATAGAACCTCTGGACAGGCTTAATGGCCCTTTGTCTACCTTCAGTGGGCAATGCCGTTAATGGACTCGGGGTGTCCGCGAGTGTGGCTGCTATAACCGTATGAAGATCAGGCGGACATCAGTGGGTGCTGCTGGGGATGTGTTGCAGATTGCATGATGTCAGTCTGGATGTAATAAGCAATTATGATTTTACAGGTGACAACCATGTGATCTAGGTGCTGAGCGGTGCGACTTGAGTGGTCGTCACTGACAGCACAGTGCTACCCCTCGGCTCACCCTGTCATTCGCAGAGGCATATGTGAGGATTGTGTGCATTTCGCGATCGTCCGGGTAGCCCTACTGAGTCCGAGCCGGGATGTACACATCCCAGGTTGCCATGACCATTGGCACACCTCCTTGATGCTGGGTGGCTGCAGCCGTGTCACATGGTCCTCACTCCCCTCCCTCCTATACGACTGGTACGATGCGCTCCACGGTATGACGCTGCGCTTCAGGGAGTGTGAGAGCGTGGGTACGTAGCCGGTGCCGGGAGGATGGGGAGGACTGTTTGACCCGGCGCATGCGCATGGCTTAGATGGGATACCAACACTCGCGGCCACATTGAACCATTGATGGTAGGTGCTATTATTTTAATATTCTATAGGATGCAGGTGTATCCTTCTTAGTTGTTAATAGATTTTAACTCTTGATATACACGTAGCACTTTTGTATTACACTTGAGATAGGCCCTTGGCTATTATATGTTATATGAGAAGGGATATAGATGGATGTATAATAAACACTCTCTCCACTATATATCAATGATTGTATAACCACTAATTTTTATATTTTGTACTTATATGGATTTATTGCTAAAATGGATTTGACATAAAGAGTATCATGTGACAGAACACCGATGGAAATCATGTGATCGACACTAGTGATTGATAACATGTGAATTCACTAATTGTATTTTGAGATTGCACTGGCTTGTGGGTATATATACCCTGTATTTTGCACTGTTGTATAGCTTGACAAAGGCCTCATTGAGAAGGCCGAAACGTTGCTGGGGAATAAAGTTTGGGGTCTTCACCCTGTCACTGAAATCTGGAAGTGCTGCCTCGCACTTTGGAAAGTACATATCGTGGAGGAGAAGCCGACCTCTGTGAGGAATTGCACCCAGTGCACGCTGTCAGACTGTGCTGCTGCGGTATTTGGTAATATATATATATGTTTTTAGCCATAATATATTTACACATATTATTATATATTTAGAATTGTTTGGCTGCTGGTGACAGCGACATTACTCAAGGGATATCCTTTGAGAAAGCGACTGCAAAACATGTGTCAGGATTAGGACTACATTGGTCTGTATACTTTACACAATTGTCTCCTGCATGCATTGATCTATACTGTGGCACTTTGCACTTTATTTATATGTCTTTTTGGGATTGATGTCATTCCGTTATATCTGCGGGAATATCCTACTTTGATGTATTATGTATAGTGGTCCTGTGAATGTAATGCTGTATGTGTGTGTGTATATGTATGTATGTATGTGTGTATATATATATATATATATATATATATATATATATATATATATACATATACACATTTAGGTCCATAAATATTGGGACATTGACGCAATTGTAACATTTTTGGCTCTATACACCACCACGATGGATTTGAAATGAAACGAAAAAGATGTGCTTTAACTGCAGACTGTCAGATATAATTTGAGGGTATTTAAATCCAAATCAGGTGAATGGTGTAGAAATTACAACAGTTTGCATATGTGCCTCCCACTTGTTAAGGAACCAAAAGTAATGGGACAATTGGCTACTCAGCTGTTCCATGGCCAGGTGTGTGTTATCCCCTTATTATCCCAATTACAATGAACAGATAAAAGGTCAAGAGTTAATTTCAAGTGTGCTATTTGCATTTGGAATCTGTTGCTGTCGACTCTCAAGATGCGATCCTAAGAGCTGTCAACTATCAGTGAAGCAAGCCATCATTAGGCTGAAAAAACATAACAAAACCATCAGAGAGATAGCAAAAATATTGTGCGTGGCCAAAACAACTGTTTGGAACATTCTTAAAAAGAAGGAACGCACCGGTGAGCTCAGCAACACCAAAAGACCCGGAAGACCATGGAAAACAACTGTGGTGGATGACCGAAGAATTCTTTCCCTGGTGAAGAAAACACCCTTCACAACAGTTAGCCAGATCAAGAACACTCTCCAGGAGGTAGGTGTATGTGTGTCAAAGTCAACAATCAAGAGAAGACTTCACCAGAGTTAATACAGAGGGTTCATCACAAGATGTAAACCATTGGTGAGCCTCAAAAACAGGAAGGCCAGATTAGAGTTGCCAAACGACATCTAAAAAAGCCTTCACAGTTCTGGAACAACATCCTATGGACAGATGATACCAAGATCAACTTGTACCAGAGTGATGGGAAGAGAAGAGTATGGAGAAGGAAAGGAACTGATCATTATCCTAAGCATACCACCTCATCAGTGAAGCATGGTGGTGGTATTGTCATGGCGTTGGCATGTATGGCTGCCAATGGAACTGGTTCTCTTGTATTTATTGATGATGTGACTGCTGACAAAAGCAGCAGGATGAATTCTGAAGTGTTTCGGGCAATATTATCTGCTCATATTCAGCCAAATGCTTCAGAACTCATTGGACGGCGCTTCACAGTGCAGATGGACAATGACCCAAAGCATACTGCAAAAGCAACCAAAGAGTTTTTTAAGGGAAAGAAGTGGAATGTTGTGCAATGGCCAAGTCAATTACCTGACCTGAATCTGATTAAGCATGCATTTCACTTGCTGAAGACAAAACTGAAGGGAAAATTCCCCAAGAACAAGCAGGAACTGTAGACAGTTGCAGTAGAGGCCTGGCAGAGCATCACTAGGGATGAAACCCAGCGTCTGGTGATGACTTTGCGTTCCAAACTTCAGGCTGTAATTGACTGCAAAGGATTTGCAACCAAGTATTAAAAAGTGATAGTTTGATTTATGATTATTATTCTGTCCCATTACTTTTGGTTCCTTAAAAAGTGGGAGGCACATATGCAAACTGTTGTAATTCCTGCACCGTTCACCTGATTTGGATGTAAATACCCTCAAATTAAAGCTGTCAGTCTGCAGTTAAAGCACATCTTGTTCATTTAATTTCAAATCCATTGTGGTGGTGTATAGAGCCAAAAATGTTAGAATTGTGTCCATGTCCCAATATTTATGGACCTGGTTGTATATATATAGATAGACAATGAAAAGTCCGCAGCACCTTAGGAGTGCTGAGGACTTTTCATTGTCTATTTACTGTCCTTAATCGAGGGATTACCGCGTGCACCCTCCATTTTAAACTTCAAGGGAGTGCTGCCAGACCTTTTATATGGATGTATATATATACAATTTTATTATTGTACATTACTGTGCTACATCTCCTGTATAACGTTTGCCCATTCTAAATATCAGTGACATTCAATAAAAAAAAAATATCTGCTGGTGGCAGCGACATTACCTGTGCTACATCTCCTATATAACGTTTGCCCATCCTAAATATCAGTGACATTCAATCAAATTTTTTTGCGCATACACTTACAAAACCTGCGCTACTGTACGTGTGACATACTTGCATGTATATATGCCATTTAATATGGTGAAGGTGAGCAGTAAGGGCTGGGGAAGTGGCTGTGCTGCTGATGGTGCACGAAGAGGCCGTGGCCCTGTACACGCTAAAACTGTGCCTGCTGCCAGAGCACAAGAAACACACTCATCCACTCATCATGTCCCAGTTTTCAGGGCGGTGCAGGACACCACTCTTGACGTCACACCAGTGCGACCAGGTGGTCGGTTGGATTGCAGCAGATAATGCTTCCAGTCAGTTAAGCACCACACTGTCTTTTACAAAGTCCAGTCTCAGTAGCCAAGAGACTGGTAAGCAAAATTCTCACCCTGATCCTCCTTCCTCCCACCATGGGGAGTCTTGGCAAACAAGTGATCCCACACTTGGATATTCTGAGGAGCTGTTTTCATCTCCATTCCTTGATTTGGCCCTCTCGCCAAGCCTGATTAAGGAGGGAAATGAGTACATCTTGTGCACTGATTCCCAAACTCTTGAGCATCCACAGTCAGAAAAAGATGATGGGGGGGAACGGCAATTAGTGTTTCACGAGGTAGATGATGATGATGAGATACAGTTGCCAATAAGTCAACTGCAATTAGTGTCTCAAGAGGTTCATGATGAGAATGAGACACATTTATCAATAAGTGAGGTTCTTGATAGGTTAACAAGACAGGAGGATGACCAGAGTGAGGAAGTGGAAGAGAAGGTGCTGGACGATGAAATCACTGACCCAACCTGGGAAGGTGGCATGCTGAGCGAGGACAGCAGTACAGAGGGGGAGGAATCCGCAGCACCGCAACAGGCTGGAAGAGGCAGTGGGGGTGGCAAAAGGGAGAAGGCAAGCTACACCAAACAGGCCCGCAACTTTTCCCCGGAGCACCCCCTTGCGGCGATCTCCCTTGCCAAGGGGTAGGTGTTCCGCAGTCTGACGCTTTTTTTGAGGAATGTGCGGACGATAAAAGAATTGTCATTTGGAACCTGTGCTGTACCAAAATGAGCAGGGGCCTGAACACTAGCAACCTTACCACCACCAGCATGATCCGCCACATGGCATCAAAGCACCCTAATAGGTGGGATGAACGCCTGGGTCCACGACCAGTGTCTGCGGGTAACACCACTACCTCCTCTTCCCCTGTATTATGTGCTGGCCAATCCCCTGTCCAAGACGCAGTCCTGGATGCCTCCCGCCCTGCACCTGGACCTTTGCAAGCACCATCATCTACCACATCCACTTCTGTGTCCCAGCGCAGCGTACATATGTCCATACCCCAGGCCTTTGAACGAAAGTGCAAATACCCAGCCACCCACCCACACGCCATAGCACAAAATGTGCACCTTTCGAAATTGCTGGCCCTGGAAATGTTGCCATTTAGGCTTGTGGATACTGAGGCTTTCCGCAGCCTGATGGCGGTGGCAATCCCTCGTTACTCAGTCCCCAGCTGCCACTATTTTTCCTGGTGCGCCGTCCCCACCTACCACCAGCATGTGTCCCGTAACATCACCTGTGCCCTGACCAACGCAGATATTGGGAAGGTGCACTTAAGGATTGACACATAGACAAGTGCTTGTGGCCAGGGACGCTACATTTCCCTGACGGCACACTGTGTGAACGTTGTGGAGGCCTGGAACGAGTTGTACCCTGGGATGGCACAGGTGCTACCGACTCCAAAAATTGCGGTCCCTACTTCCAACAGGATTTCCGCCACCACCTACATTAGTGGCTGTAGAACTCCCTTCTCCTCCTCCACCTCCTACTCCACTTCCACCTCAGAATTCTCATCTTACAGCACCAGTCAGCCATCAGTCAGTAGCTGGAAGCAGTGTAGCACTGCAGTGGGGAAGCAGCAACAGGCCATGCTGAAACTAATTTGCTTAGGTGACAAGCAGCACACTGCCACAGAGCTGTGGCAGGGTATAAGGGACCAGACCAGGGGCGTTGCAAGGGTCTCAAAGGATCTGAGGTCCAAGCCCCAATAATATATCCCAATTCTCTAAGGCTACTTTCACACTTGCGGTAGCTTTCTCCTGCACGCTGTTCCGGTGGGGTAACAACCTGCTGGATGCGTGCTACCACTAGTGCCGCCGGAAGTCCGCTTCAACCCCATTCATGCCGAGAGGTGTCTGGAATAAAACTGCAGCATGCTGTAGTTTTTTTCAGCCCAACTCTCGGCATGTTTGCCGTACTCCCCTGAAGTCGACCCTCCCCGCGCACTCCACGTTTTGCTGTACTTGTTATAAAGCAGCACATACAGTACCTCTCACATCCAAGGCCTACCAGGTGACATTTCTTCTGATGTAGATCTTCTCTGTCGTCATCATCTTCTCCACTCGGTCCAGACAACTTCTCTCAGCCGCCTCATCACTGCAGAATGTGACACACAGACATCTTAGCTTCCTCACTTTTCTATCTATCATCATCCCCCAACCTGGAGTCCCCACAGTGTTATCTTGCTGCTCGCTGTGCTCCCCAATACCCCCAAATACTATCCTGAAGAAAAATGAGTGCTGTACAGATAGCCCCCCATAGTAATACTGCTCCTCGTAGTCCCACCAATAGTAATTCCCTTCTAAAATGCCCTCCTTAGTAATACTGCCCCCTACAGTGCCCCCAACAGTGATAATGCTCCTCAAGAGTGCCTCCATTAGTAGAAGAGCCATCCAGTATTAATAATGCCCTCACAGACCACTCAGTACTAATAAGGCCCCCATAGTGCTCTTTGTAGAAAAAAGGCGGATCTATAAGACCCTCCTTTAGATCCCCCTGTAGTTATAAGAACGCCTAATGTCCCCTGGATTTAAAATGCCCCTACAGTTCCCCCAGTATTTATATTGCCCTCTTCTGTTATAATGCTCTCCCCTGAAGTGCCCCCTGTTGTTATATTTCTCCTCTTAGTGTCCTTACAAATTATTATTCCTCAGCCCCTCCACCATACAGTCCCATGTAAATAACACTATTTCCCTCCCTCCACCATACAGTCCCATGTAAATAACATCACACTATCTCTCCAGCTTTCTACAATATACAGTCCCATGTAAATAACATCATCCCCTTACACAGCCGCCATCAACATACAGTCCCATGTAAATAACATCACTCCCTCCCCCAGCCACCATCAATATACAGTCCCATGTAAATAACATCACTCCCTCTCACAACCACCTTCAACATACAGTCCCATGTAAATAACATCACTTCCTCCCACACCATCAACATACAGTCCCATGTAAATAATATCACCCCCTCCCACAGCCGCCTTCAACATACAGTCCAATCTAAATAACATCACTCTCTCCCACAGCCACCATCAATATACAGTCCCATGTAAATAACATCACTCCCTCCCACAGCCACCTCCAATATACAGTCCCATGTAAATGACATCACCCCCTCCCACAGCCAAATTCAACATACAGTCCCATGTATATAACATCACTCCCTCCCCAGTCACCATCAATATACAGTCCCATGTAAATAACAACATTACTCCCTCCAACAGCCGCCATCAACATACAGCCTCATGTAAATAACATTGCCCCCTCCCCAGCCTCCTCTAACATAGAGTCCCATGTAAATAACATCACTCCCTCCTTCAGCCACCATCAATATACAGTTCCATGTAAATAACATCACTCCCTCCCACAACCACCAACATACAGTCCCATGTAAAAATCACTCCTTCTCACAGCCGCCATCAACATACAGTTCCATGTAAATAACATCACTCCCTCCCCCAGCACCATCAATATACAGTCTCATGTAAATAACATCCATCCCTCCCCAGCCACATCCAACATACAGCCCCATGTAAATAACATAACTCCTGAACATTTAGCTCCATGATAACATCCCTCCCTTCAGCCCTAACATACACTTCCAGTTAAATAACCACAACTCCCAGCATTGCTCTGCCTCACCCTTCACTTACCTCTCATCATATACAGATATCACCACAGCTTCTTCTCCTCTTCACTGCCGTCCTCTTCTGCACTGGTCACATGATGGTGACATCATCGCAGGTCCTTCTCAACCCCTGCCTTCTGCACTGATCACATAACCTCTGATGTCATCACAGGTCCTTCAGATCTTGCAGGGCATTGGATTTAATGTAATTGCCATCCTGAGGGCGGCAATACAGTTGTATCTGCCTGGCAGGCAGTATATTTTGGGCCTCGGACAAAGCATCAGGGGCCCAGATTGAGCAGTGGCTCTTGCCACTCAACCTACAACCAGGCATGGTTGTGTCTGATACTGGCTGTAACTTGGTGGCGGCTTTGAAGCTTGGCAAGGTCACACACATACCATGCCTAGCCCACGTGTTCAACTTAGTGGTTCAGTGGTTTCTCAAAACCTACCCCAATTTGCCTGAGCTACTGGTGAAGGTGTGCCGCGTGTGTGCCCATTTCCGAAAGTCATCAACAGCTGCCACCGGTCTGGCAACGCTGCAGCAGCGCTGGCAATTGCCAGCTCACCGACTGTAGTGCGACGTGAGCATGCGCTGGAACTCCACATTCCACATGTTGGCCAGGATTTGTGAGCAGCAGAGGGCAATAGTGGAAAACTAGCTGCAACATGGTTGTCGCCTTTCCAGTCAGCTTCCGCTCTTCACAAGCGACGAGTGGGCATTGATGTCGAACCTCTGTGAGGCTTTGCGCAACCTTGAGGAATCAACACAGATGGTGATCGGCGATAATGCTATTATCAGTGTAACCATCCCACTTCTGTGTCTACTGATACGCTCGCTGCTCACAATGAAGGCGGACGCTTTGCATGTGGAAGACGTGAAAATGGGGAAGACAGTACACAGAGCGATAGTCAGACCACCCTCCGTTCGTCTTCTTGGCGCAAATTGGATGATGATGAGGAGGAGCACGAGACGGTTACCTCCACTACAGAGGGTAGTACCCATAACGGGTTGATTCCATCTGTTCAGCTTGGATGGGCCGAAGAGGAGGAAGAGGATGAAGAGATTGAGAGTGATCCACCTGATAAGGACAGCGAAGTCTTGTCTGTTGGGACTCTGGCACACATGGCTGACTTTATGTTATGCTGCCTTTCCTGTGACCCTAGCGGTATACGCATTTTGGCCAACATGAATTACTGGTTGTTCACCCATCTCGACCCTCGCTACAAAGAGAACTTCTCATCTTTAATTCCTGTGGTGGAGATTACTAGCAAAATGGTGCAATATCAGAAGGTCCTTGTGGAAAAATTACTCAAAAAATTTCCATCTGACAATGCTGGCGGCAGAGTACATAGTTTCTTGGGCAACCGAGGAGTGGAGATGAGGGAAACACACAGCAGTTCCAACAAAGGAAAGGCAACACTCTCCAAGGCCTGGGACAGCACCTTCACCCTGATGCGTGGCCTAGTGTCACAAGGAGAGAAAAGTTTTGGAAGATGGTGAAGGCTGTGTCAGCATCCTCAATGATCCCTCTGTGCCTTACAACGATTGGTTGTCCAAGCTGGACACGTGGCACGAACTGGCGCTCTACACCTTGGAGGTGCTGGCCTGCCCTGCCGCAAGCATTTTGTCAGAGCTGTTTTTTAGTGCTGCTGGGGGCATAATAACTGATAAGTGCATCTGACTGTCAACTGAAAATGCTGACAGGTTGACTCTTATCAAAATGAACAAGGCCTGGATTGCCCCTGAATTCTCTACTCCACCATAGGAAAGCAGCTGAACATAAAGGCACTTTAAATGTGGCTTTTATAATGTATTGAATACACTGTATTCCCATGCACCCCTTCCACCACAAAAGAGTATATGGTTCAGTTTTCCTTTTCTCATCCTCCTCCTCCATCATATCAACATGCTTATTATGCTGCACTCGTTCCTAATGTTTTTGAGGGTCAGCTCAGCAGCAGACCCTCACCCCTAATGTTTTAGAGGGTCACCAGCAGGCCCTCGTCCATAATGCTTTAGAAGGTCAGATCAGCAGCAGACCCTCACCCCTAATTTTTTAGATGGTCAGATCAGCAGCAGGCCCTCGCCCCTAAAATTTTAGATGGTCAGCTCAGCAGCAGACCCTCACCCCTAATGTTTTAGAGGGTCACCAGCAGGCCCTCGTCCATAATGCTTTAGAAGGTCAGATCAGCAGCAGACCCTCACCTCTAATTTTTTAGATGGTCAGATCAGCAGAAGGCCCTCGCCCCTAAAATTTTAGATGGTCAGCTCAGCAGCAGACCCTCACCCCTAATGTTTTAGAAGGTCAGATCAGCAGCAGACCCTCACCCCTAATTTTTTAGATGGTCAGATCAGCAGCAGGCCCTCGCCTCTAATGTTTAAGATGGCCAGCTGAGCAGCGTACCCTATCCCCTAATGTTTTAGAAGGTCAGACCAGCAGCAGACCCTCACCCCTAATGTTTTAGATGGTCAGATCAGCAGCAGGCACTCGCCCCTAATGTTTTACAGGGTTACCAGTAGGCCCTTGCTCCTAATGTTTTTGAGGGTCACCAGCAGGCCATCAATCATAATTTTTCAAGGGTGTGAATGATGCCCTCCTTTATGTGTAATAAAGGGTGTATTGTAGTGCCGGTTCCATGTAATTTTTGGCAGCCCTTTCACCTAGTGCATAGGCTTTATGAGTGTAGGACTCCCACTACATGAACAATTGTACCACAATTTGAATGAGGCCCTCCTTTATTTGATATACAGGTTGTAACGGAAGGGCCCTTTCCTTGTAATTTTTGGCAGCACTTGCACTTTATATACAAGTAAATATACAGGAAAGAATGTTTCCTAACAATTTTTACTCTAAAATCGATTTTTATCTTCGGTTTGGTGCGTATTATTGTCAGTCTGTAAAAGTGACGTACTACTCGGACAACATCGTTCCCAGCAGCAACCTGGGAGTCCAGGATGCATCCAGACATCCTACCCACGCTGTTTCCAAAACATTTCAGTGTTTTTTCCATCAATTTCTGACCTTTTCCTATGAACTAAATTTTCTTGATCAGGTGGGTTTGATGGGGGGATTGAGATGATTGTACCATTATTGTTTACTTGCTGATGACATTTTGTCAATGGTATTGATTCAAAAACTTTGCAATCTTTGCTTACTGTCTTGATCCTTGTGCTATTATTGAATGAAAACTCAATAAAAATATATTAAAAAAAGAATAAAAAAGAAAATGGGAATTGTTATGTAAAGTACTTGTACAGCCACTATAAACTCTAACTCCCTTACAACCAAATGTCATAAATATATAGAGTGCAAGTCAAGCCTATTGAATGCACATTCTTCTATTGTATGAACTTCAGTTATTTGCAGAATACTTTCATGCAGTCACCCAAAAATAAAGACTCAGTTCACGCAGAATGCAAGTTACTGGTTTGGTATTTCAATTTATGACTGATCCTCCATTTGTCCAAATAATATTCTCATTTGTTTTAGCTAAATCATCCGTGAATCCCCTTATTGACCAGCGCTTTGATAGCCCCTGGTTACAAATACTCACACTTCTTGTTGCTCATGTTAAACTTGTATCTTATTAGAAATCTGGAATCAATTAATTAAGATCAATTAATTACATCAATATGTTTGTGTTAACGTTGGCTCCCTCAATAGTTTAATGATTACATTTCCATCACTGAAGTGACTTATTTTGCTTCTTCAGCTACTTTACACTGTACATCTTATTTTAATGACTCAATACAATTGTTGAATCACTAGACCTTGAATTGTGACATTTTAGTTCAGGAAATCAGCTTATTCTTCAGTTTTTTGAGCATATGGTATCTATTTATATGCAAACATGTAACCGAAATTTTGATTTAAATTATTTTTAAAGGTATCATAAGTATTAATACTTTTTGTAATTTGTGAATGTGGCTATAATGACAAAAATATATGTTTGGTTTATTTGTATCTTCACATATTTTAATAGGTTGTCAGTTTTTCTGCTGAAATTTCAGAAATGGTATACACTAATGTGTAATGGCATAAGACGCAATAAAACCTTTACCCTAAGTTCACACTTGCGCGTTTTACAGCGCGTTCGAACGCGCTGTAAAACGCATAACCGATGCAAACCAATGCTTCCCTATGGGACTGGTTCACATTTTCGCGTTTTACAGCGCGTTCGAACCCGCTGAAAAACGCCCGACGCATAAACAAGTTCTTGAGCTTCTTTGGGGCGTTTTGTCGCGCGTTTGCGGCCATAGGACACTGCTGTCAATCACACAAACGCGCCTAATACGCGCATTGACTATGGACAAAAACGCGCACAAAAACGCGCGCGTTAAACGCGCATATCAAATACGCTCAGGTCGGAACCCAGTGTAAGAGTTTACATTATGCCTGTTATTAACCCATTCCTGATGTAGAAATTTTCAGCTTTTTTTTATCATTTATGTTTTTTACTCCCTGCCTTCCAGGAACCATATATTTATTTATTTTTTTCTGTTCAAATAGCTTTCTGAGGGCTTTTTTTTTTGCAGGACAAGTTTTACTTTATACTGGCTCCATATACTGGTGATATGGTGGAGTGGGAAACTGGAAAAAAATTTCTAAATGGGATGGAATTGTAAAAGAAATGCAATTCTGTCATTGTTTTATGGGTTTATTTTTATGGCATTCCCTATGCAGTGACAATAAGAAGTTACCTTAATTCTGTCATTATGATTATGGCAATACCAAATAGTTTTTCTTGTTTTAATTATTTAGAAAAATGAAAACATTGAAAAAAAATGTAAAAAAATTATATCGCCATACCCTTTTTTTTAAAAATAATATACATCTGTGGAGTGGTGGAGGTGGGGGCTCATTTTTTGAAGGGAAATATGTATTTTTTTATTGATACTGTTTTGGGATGTGTATGACTTTTTAAACACTTTTTATTATATTTTTTTTATGGGTGGTGAAGAGACTTAAAAGTGGCAAATTGGCAATTATGATTTTTCTTTCCCCATTATGCCATTCTACTACTGACATTTTTAGATGTGGTGATACTAATGAAGTTTAGTTTTTTATTGTTTATTTGTATTTTTAAAATAGGGAAAGTGAGGTGATTTGAATTTTTATATATTTATATTTTTTATATTTTTAAAACTTAAAAACTTTTAAAAAAAATTGTCCTCTAGGGGACTTTAAAATGTTATCATTTGATGGACCTCATAGACTGCAATACTTTACCATCTATGGGAGATTCAGTACATTCCTATCAAGCTAGGGCTTGATGGGAACTTTGCTATGACAGGCTTTTTTGATTGCAAGATAAAAGAAAATCTAAATCGCACATCCTCAATCCTATGCTTTTGATATAACGACTGTTTAAAAATACAGCATGATATGGCGGTGAAGCACTATTATCAATGTGTTGTTGTGCACTATTAGGAGGCATTAGTATACAGTTTGATCAAAGAGCATAGGCCCACTTACCACGACAAGGTCGCCTCATTCAAGTGGGAACCTACTCTAACTTTGGTGTGGTACAGTGCGGCGACCATAGCTCCTCCACGCCGCTCCAGCAGGCAATGGAACCCAGCAGCCACACAGCGCCCTCACTGTGCAAAAAAGCCACCTAGGCCCTGGGCCCCATCACTCCACCAGCACAGCACAAAAGCAGCAATGGCCACCGTCCAGCACCGCATAATCGTTAATTTCTAACGATAATTTGTTTTCCCTTAGTCCTAACAGTGGCACAGATGGGGTATTCTGCCCCTGTGGACTGGTTAGGACAGGTGGAAGTTTTAATGACCTTAAACACATACACACACCCTCCCTCCCCCAATAAAGATGGGGCGTGAACCCTAGGCCCTTGTGTAGTTACAAGTAGAAAAAATAACAACTTTAAAGTATAATTAAGGGGGGGATATTTGTGTGCCACTGTTAGGACTAAGGGAAAACAAATTATCGTTAGAAATTAACGATTCCCTTACGTCCTAACCAGTGGCACAGATGGGGATTTAGCAAGAAGAAACCCCCATGGGAGGGTCCTCATGCCTGGCGGAAGTTAATACTGTCCGGCCAAATGAGGAATAGCTATGAATTCTAGAATCCACTCTATAGTGTGAAATAAAGGTGGAGTGAGAACTCCAAGAAGCCGACTTACAGATCACATCCAATGGAATCGAGCTTCTCTCTGCAAATGAAGTGGCCACTGCCCGAGTGGAGTGGGCCCTTACAAACTCAGGAGGCTCCAAGCCCTGAGACATATAGGACTCCCGAATTGCCTCTTTAATCCATCGACTGATGGAGGGCTTAGAGTCTTTCCTCCCCTTGTGGGTACCGGAAAAGAGGATAAGGAGGTTTTCATCTCTCCTAAATACCTTGGAGCGTTCCAGGTAAATCCTAAGACATCTCGAAATGTCGAGGGTATGAAGCCCTCTTTCCTCAAAGGAGGGGGGTGGCGCCAAAGTCGGCAGGGAAATCACCTGGTTAATGTTATCAAAAGAAGGCACCTTTGGAAAAAAGGTAGGCAGAAATCTGAGTAGTACCCGATCTTGGAGGAACCTAGTATAAGGTTCAAACGCAGAAAAAGCTTGGAGCTCCCCAACTCGCTTTGCAGAGGTAATGGCCAACAAAAAGGTGATCTTCCAGGTAAGGAACTTGAATTCCACCTTCTCTAGGGGCTCAAAGGGGGGAGATGATAACCTCCTGAGCACGACCGATAAATCCCAAACAGGGACCGGTCTAATCACTGTAGGCTTTAATCTTGAAGCTCCCTTCAGGAACCTCTTAATGAGGGGCTCTTGAGAAATAGACCTGTTGAGACAGGCTGAAATTTCTGAAACCTGCACTTTGAGGGTAGAAGGGGACAGCCCCTTGTCCAGCCCGTCTTGCAAAAATTGAAGAATTGCCGGAATGGAAGCTTCAGTGGATGACTGCTGACGCATAGAACACCATGATAAAAAAATCCTCCAAATCCTTGAGTAGGACTTATTAGTAGCTTACGATCTGGAGTGCTCTAAGGTTCTCAAGACAGACCCCGAAAGCCCTTCTAACCTTGGAAGGGACTGATCAACCTCCAGGCCGTCAGGTTGAACATTTGAAGATTTGAGGAGATCTGAGTGTCCCCCGACACCAGTACTCTCTCTGTGGGAAGCCTCCAAAATTGACCCCGACTCATCTGAAAGAGTTGGGTAAACCAAGCTCTCTTTGGCCAGTATGGAATAAAGGCGATGACTGACGCTTGGTCCTGCCTGATTTTCATCAAGACCCTTGGTATCAAGGAAATTGGAGGGAAGATGTAGGCCAGCCTGAACCTCCATGGGATTGACAGTGCATTTATTGCCACCGGGTTGTCCTCCCTGTAAAGGGAGCAATACCTCTCCACCTTGGTGTTTAACCTCGTTGCCATGAGATCGATCTCTGGCATGCCCCACCTGAGCGTTATCTCCTTGAAGACCTCTGGATGAAGTGACCATTCTCCGGTTGGAAGACCTCGGCTAAGGCGATCCGCAATCACATTGTGAACTCCGCGAATGTGAACGGCTGATAAGTGGGTGAGGTTCAGTTCTGCCCAATCCAATATCACCCCTATCTCTCTCAGGAGACTTTGTGACCTCGTGCCTCCCTGCTTGTTGATATACAGCACAGCGGTCATGCTGTCTGACTGTACCTTCACTGCTTTCCCTCGAATGAAGGGAGCAAAATGAAAAAGAGCTAGTCTGATTGCTCCGATCTCCAGGAGATTCGATGACAATGATTTCTCCTGTGGTGTCCAAGTTCCTTGTCCAGAAAATGAGCTCCCCAGCCTACTAAAAATGCGTCTGAAGTAAGTATGATCTAAGAGGGCTGGATCAGGGACTTGCCGTCCTCGAGGTGAGACCACCATCCTAGAGAGGATTGGGCATGGTAAGACAGGGAGTGCACGGAATTGAGTCCTCCCGGACCGCGATTCCACTTGGCTAGTACCTCCGACTGAAGCGGACGCAGATGCCATAATGCCCAAGGAACCGCCTCTGCGGTTGATGACATTAGTCCCAACATCTTCATCAATGTTCGAATTGTTACCTCTCGTGGTACTGAGAGAGAACGGGCTGTTAGTTGAACGGATTGCCTTCTCTCAG
The DNA here is from genome assembly GCF_905171765.1 of Bufo bufo. Classification (NCBI taxonomy): domain Eukaryota; kingdom Metazoa; phylum Chordata; class Amphibia; order Anura; family Bufonidae; genus Bufo; species Bufo bufo. The sequence goes on along the minus strand of NC_053391.1, from coordinate 203,770,769 downwards.
GAGTGAGATGAATAGTCATCTTTACTGAATCTACCACGAACCCCAGGAACCTTACCGAGGTGGCTGGCAGAAGTTGGGACTTAATATATAAATATACGGTAGTGCCTGCGCTGTCGCTATATAATTATCTCTATGTGCGCTATGGCAGACAGAGCCGCTGCTGAGTACCTAGAGGGGTAACGGCTGCTCCGATCCAAAATAGTATAAACAAAGATAAAAGTAAACAAACTAATGTTTGGTACCAGCGCTGGAAATATAAGAGTAGGTGATTTATTAAGTTGTATTAATTTGGCAATTACCTTGTTCCGGCAGGACCAGGGGTTTGGTCAAATCTGCTGTACACTTCATTTGACCAAACCCCTGGTCCTGCCGGAACAAGGTAATTGCCAAATTAATACAACTTAATAAATCACCTACTCTTATATTTCCAGCGCTGGTACCAAACATTAGTTTGTTTACTTTTATCAGAAGTTGGGACTTGTCCCAGTTGACTATCCATCCTAGCTGATGAAGGAAGATGACAGCCTGTTGAATGTGTTGGGACAGGATCACTTGGGAAGGGGCTCTGAGGAGCCAATCGTCCAGGTAAGGAACTATGCTCAGACCCTGAAGCCTTAGAGCGGCCACCACGGAGACCACCACCTTGGTAAAAGTGTGTGGGGCTGAATAAATCCCAAACGGGAGGGCCACAAACTGGAAATGTTTTAAGACCCCCCGATCTGTACCGCGATCCTTAAGAATCTTCTAGACCCAGGGTGGATGGGAATATGGAGATAAGCATCCTTGAGGTCCAAGGTTGCCAGGAAATCCCCCGGCATGAGAAGATTGGTCACTGACTGGATAGTTTCCATACGGAATTTCTTTTGTTTGATAAAACGATTGAAGTACCTCAAATCTATAATCGTCCTCCATCCTCCGGTATTCTTGGGTACCAGAAACACTGGGGAATAGATACCTGCTCCCTTCTCTTGGAGGGGAACCTCCTCTAGAGCCCCCTTCTTAAGATTTTCTAGAACATAGCTCTCTAGAACTCTTTGCTTGCTGCAGGGAAGTAACCTTGTCTGGACGAACCTGTCCGAGGGCGGACTGCTCAAGTCCACAAGGTAACCTTGAGAAATAATGTGAAGGACCCATTGGTCCTAGATATGATCCTGGCAAAAATCTAGAAAATGTTGTAGGCGCCCGCCTACGTTAATGTGGGGAGCAGGGAGCACTGGACATCCAGTCAGACCGGCTAAATACCAAGAGCCTCGAGGAGGCCCGCAATCAGAGCAACGAGGACTTCTTGGGGAGTCTAGATCCCCTAGAGGATTTTCCTCCTCTACGGGAACCCCAATCTCTCTGGGTTCTAGGATGAGGTTCCGGCCTGGAACCAAACCTCTTGCCCCGACCACGAAAGGACTGCTGGGGAAGGGACTTGCCCTTCTTGTCCGACAGCCCCTCCATTATGTGGTCTAGCTCTGGTCCAAAAAGTTTGCTGGGTTCATAAGCCATCGCACACAGGTTATGTTTAGAGGTAGTATCGGCCTTCCAAGGCTTCAACCAGAGAAGAACGCCTGCCCGCGGTTGAAAGCGCCATGGACTTGGACGCCAACTTAAATTGTTGCGGAGCCGAGTCCCACAAGAAGTCAATGGCTAAACTGGCCGTTTTACAGGAGGCCAAGATGTCATCCCTGGAAACCCCCTGGTCCAGGTCAGACTGTATCTGGGTGAACCTTGACCTCAGAAAATTTGCCACTTCCAAAACCTGCAAGTGATCACAAAAAAGTCTCAAGGTAAAACAGATAAATCTGCGCTCCAGGAGACTGAGCTTGGTGCAACACCAGCTTTAAATAGCCTTGTTTGGCGCCAAACACAATAGGCTACGCCCCTGGAATGGGCGGGGTTACCTTTATAATAAAACTTAAATAGCCTTGTTTGGCGCCAAACACAATAGGCTACGCCCCTGGAATGGGCGGGGTTACCTTTATAATAAAACTTAAATAAAATTGCCTTATACAAGCCACTATCTGGCAACAAGTTGTAGGGCAACTTGCCCCAAAGCTAGAAAAGAAAAAATGCGCCGCATAAATCCTAATGGGAAAAGTTTAGAAGTGACCTGCTATCGGCAGGGCTGAGGAGGAAGTGACGTCACATGACGTCACCTCCCCAAGATGGCGGCGCCCAGCAGACCATGCGGACACCGCTGCAGCCGCACGGGAAAGCCGATGCCGGGGCACAGCAACAGGTGAGTGCCCGACCTACGGCCCCATACTGGACCGGATTTGAAACAAAACGATCCGAACCGGCCAGCAACAAAAAAAAACTCTCCCGCCAAAACGGAGGAGGAGACCACCCATCCTAACTGTCCAAAGGACAGAAAAAAACACAAGGGCCTGGGGTTCACGCCCCCTCTTTATTGGGGGAGGGAGGGTGTGTGTATGTGTTTAACCACCTCAGCCCCCAGTGCTTAAATACCCTGAAAGACCAGGCCACTTTTTACACTTCTGACCTACACTATTTTCACCGTTTATTGCTCGGTCATGCAACTTACCACCCAAATGAATTTTACCTCCTTTTCTTCTCGCTAATAGAGCTTTCATTTGGTGGTATTTTATTGCTGCTGACATTTTTACTTTTTTTGTTATTAATCAAAATTTAACGATTTTTTTGCAAAAAAATGACATTTTTCACTTTCAGTTGTAAAATTTTGCAAAAAAAACAAGATCCATATATAAATTTTGCTCTAAATTTATTGTTCTACATGTCTTTGATAAAAAAAATGTTTGGGTAAAAAAAAAAATGGTTTGGGTAAAAGTTATAGCGTTTACAAACTATGGTACAAAAATGTGAATTTCCGCTTTTTGAAGCAGCTCTGACTTTCTGAGCACCTGTCATGTTTCCTGAGGTTCTACAATGGCCAGACAGTACAAACACCCCACAAATGACCCCATTTCGGAAATTACACACCCTAAGGTATTCGCTGATGGGCATAGTGAGTTCATAGAACTTTTTATTTTTTGTCACAAGTTAGCGGAAAATGATGATTTTTTTTTTATTTATTTTTTTTCTTACAAAGTCTCATATTCCACTAACTTGTGACAAAAAATAAAAAGTTCTATGAACTCACTATGCCCATAACGAAATACCTTGGGGTCTCTTCTTTCCAAAATGGGGTCACTTGTGGGGTAGTTATACTGCCCTGGCATTCTAGGGGCCCAAATGTGTGGTAAGGAGTTTGAAATCAAATTCTGTAAAAACTGACCAGTGAAATCCGAAAGGTGCTCTTTGGAATATGGGCCCCTTTGCCCACCTAGGCTGCAAAAAAGTGTCACACATCTGGTATCTCCGTACTCAGGAGAAGTTGGGGAATGTGTTTTGGGGTGTCATTTTACATATACCCATGCTGGGTGAGAGAAATATCTTGGCAAAAGACAACTTTTCCCATTTTTTTTATACAAAGTTGGCATTTGACCAAGATATTTATCTCACCCAGCATGGGTATATGTAAAAGACACCCCAAAACACATTCCTCAACTTCTCCTGAATACAGAGATACCAGATGTGTGACACTTTTTTGCAGCCTAGGTGGGCAAAGGGGCCCATATTCCAAAGAGCACCTTTCGGATTTCACTGGTCAGTTTTTACAGAATTTTATTTCAAACTCCTTACCACACATTTGGGCCCCTAGAATGCCAGGGCAGTATAACTACCCCACAATGACCCCATTTTGGAAAGAAGAGACCCCAAAGTATTCGCTGATGGGCATAGTGAGTTCATGGAAGTTTTTATTTTTTGTCACAAGTTAGTGGAATATGAGACTTTGTATGAAAAAAAAAAATCATCATCATTTTCCACTAACTTGTGACAAAAAATAAAAAATTCTAGGAACTCGCCATGCCCCTCACGGAATACCTTGGGGTGTCTTCTTTCCAAAATGGGGTCACTTGGGGGGTAGTTATACTGCCCTGGCATTCTAGGGGCCCAAATGTGTGGTAAGGAGTTTGAAATCAAATTCTGTAAAAACTGACCAGTGAAATCCGAAAGGTGCTTTTTGGAATATGGGCCCCTTTGCACACCTAGGCTGCAAAAAAGTGTCACACATCTGGTATCTCCGTACTCAGGAGAAGTTGGGGAATGTGTTTTGGGGTGTCATTTTACATATACCCATGCTGGGTGAGAGAAATATCTTGGCAAAAGACAACTTTTCCCATTTTTTTATACAAAGTTGGCATTTGACCAAGATATTTATCTCACCCAGCATGGGTATATGTAAAAAGACACCCCAAAACACATTCCTCAACTTCTCCTGAATACAGAGATACCAGATGTGTGACACTTTTTTGCAGCCTAGGTGGGCAAAGGGGCCCATATTCCAAAGAGCACCTTTCGGATTTCACTGGTCAGTTTTTACAGAATTTGATTTCAAACTCCTTACCACACATTTGGGCCCCTAGAATGCCAGGGCAGTATAACTACCCCACAATGACCCCATATTGGAAAGAAGAGACCCCAAGGTATTCGCTGATGGGCATAGTGAGTTCATGGAAGTTTTTATTTTTTGTCACAAGTTAGTGGAATATGAGACTTTGTATAAAAAAAAAAATCAAAAAAAAAAATCATCATTTTCCACTAACTTGTGACAAAAAATAAAAAATTCTAGGAACTTGCCATGCCCCTCAAGGAATACCTTGGGGTGTCTTCTTTCCAAAATGGGGTCACTTGTGGGGTAGTTATACTGCCCTGGCATTTTCCAGGGGCCCTAATGTGTGGTAAGTAGGTAAATGACCTGTGAAATCCGAAAGGTGCTCTTTGGAATGTGGGCCCCTTTGCCCACCTAGGCTGCAAAAAAGTGTCACACATGTGGTATCGCCGTATTCAGGAGAAGTTGGGGAATGTGTTTTGTGGTGTCATTTTACATATACCCATGCTGGGTGAGAGAAATATCTTGGCAAAAGACAACTTTTCCCATTTTTTTATACAAAGTTGGCATTTGACCAAGATATTTATCTCACCCAGCATGGGTATATGCAAAATGACACCCAAAAACACATTCTCCAACTTCTCCTGAATACGGAGATACCACATGTGTGACACTTTTTTGCAGCCTAGGTGGGCAAAGGGGCCCAAATTCCTTTTAGGAGGGCATTTTTAGACATTTGGATACCAGACTTCTTCTCACGCTTTGGGGCCCCTAAAATGCCAGGGCAGTATAAATACCCCACATGTGACCCCATTTTGGAAAGAAGACACCCCAAGGTATTCAATGAGGGGCATGGCGAGTTCATAGAAAAAAAAAATTTTTGCCACAAGTTAGCGGAAATTGATTTTTTTTCTCACAAAGTCTCCTTTTCCGCTAACTTGGGACAAAAATTTCAATCTTTCATGGACTCAATATGCCCCTCAGCGAATACCTTGGGGTGTCTTCTTTCCAAAATGGTGTTATTTGTGGGGTGTTTGTACTGCCCTGGCATTTGAGGGTCTCTGCAATCATTACATGTATGGTCAGCATTAGGAGTTTCTGCTATTCTCCTTATATTGAGCATACGGGTAATGAGATTTTTTTTTTTCCGTTGAGCCTCTGGGCTGAAAGAAAAAAAATGAACGGCACAGATTTCTTCATTCGCATCGATCAATGTGGATGAAAAAATCTCTGCCAAAAAAAGAAAAAGGAGGGGAAAGGCGTCTGCCAGGACATAGGAGCTCCGCCCAACATCCATACCCACTTAGATCGTATGCCCTGGCAAACCAGATTTCTCCATTCACATCAATCGATGTGGATGAATAAATCCTTGCCGGGATTTTTTTTTTTTTATATACAAAGTGTTTGCCAAAGCATAGGAACACCGCCACCTCCTCAGCTCATATGCCTCGGCAAACGTATCTTTTACTGCAGAGGAGAAATCTCGTCTTGCAGCGCCGCATACACCGACTTGCGTGTAATCTGACAGCAGCGCAATGCTTCTGTCCGAATGCACATCAGTGCTGCAGCTAGTCGATCGGTTGGTCCACCTGGAAGGTAAAAAAAAAAGAAGAAAAAACCAGGCCGCAACACAATAATTTGATTAACTTTGGAAGAGAACATATTAACTTTAACTTTTTGAACTAAACATTAACCTTTTTGCTTACTGGTGTTTTTTTTTTTTTTTTTACCTTTATAGAACAAACCTCTCCTTCCCCATGGGACAATGTGCAAAGCGCAAATCTCCCAAAGATGTGGCGAAGTACGTTATGCACTTTATCCCAGGTGAAAGGAGAGGTTTGCAGCAGCTGTGAGAGAAAGGGCCCTAATAGCCCTGTGTGCCTGTCCTGGTGAGATGTGATCCCTATGCTAGGTGTACCTGTGTGTGGTACTTCCGGAAACACTCTCCTAAGCATAGGGCAGGGTGGTCCGGACAGTCAGGACAGAAATAATGGGTGTCACGCCTTATTCCACTCCTGCTACAGACACAACATTTTTTTCGAAGTGGCGGTTGGGTTGAGGTACCAGCAACGACACTGGGGAAATGTCACTCGTGTAGACGGCTAACTACACTGGTGGATGGGGCCACGGAACCTCCTGGATAAAGGAGGTTCTCGATGATCTCTTCCTGGAATTTGAGGAAGGATCGTGTTCTTCCAGCCTTACTGTAGAGAACAAAACTATTATACAGCGCCAATTGAATTAAATATACAGACACCTCCTTATACCAGCGTCTGGTTCTGCGGGAAACTAAATAGGGAGCCAACATCTGGTCATTGAAGTCCACCCCTCCCATGAGCGCATTATAGTCGTGGACTGAGAGGGGCTTTTCAATGACACGGGTTGCCCTTTCAATTTGGATTGTCGTGTCTGCGTGAATGTAGGAGAGCATGTAAACGTCACGCTTGTCTCTCCATTTCACCGCGAGCAGTTCTTCGTTACACAAGGCAGCCCTCTCCCCCCTTGCAAGACGAGTGGTTACAAGCCGTTGGGGGAAGCCCACGCGACTAGTTCGCGCGGTGCCACAGGCGCAAATCCGTTCTATAAACAAATGCCTAAAGAGGGCCACACTTGTGTAAAAATTGTCCACATAAAGATGGTACCCCTTGCCGAATAAGGGTGACACCAAGTCCCAGACTGTCTTCCCACTGCTCCCCAGGTAGTCAGGGCAACCGACCGGCTCCAGGGTCTGATCTTTTCCCTCATAGATCCGAAATTTGTGGGTATAGCCTGTGGCCCTTTCACAGAGCTTATACAATTTGACCCCATACCGGGCACGCTTGCTTGGGATGTATTGTTTGAAGCCAAGGCGCCCGGTAAAATGTATTAGGGACTCGTCTACGCAGATGTTTTGCTCAGGGGTATACAAATCTGCAAATTTCTGGTTGAAATGGTGTATGAGGGGCCGAATTTTGTGGAGCCGGTCAAAAGCTGGGTGGCCTCTGGGACGGGAGGTGGTGTTGTCGCTAAAGTGCAGGAAACGGAGGATGGCCTCAAATCGTGCCCTGGACATAGCAGCAGAGAACATGGGCATGTGATGAATCGGGTTTGTGGACCAATATGACCGCAATTCATGCTTTTTGGTTAGACCCATGTTGAGGAGAAGGCCCAGAAAAATTTTAAGTTCGGAAACTTGGACTGGTTTCCACTGGAAAGGCTGGGCATAAAAGCTTCCCGGGTTTGCGGTTATAAATTGTGTGGCATACCGGTTTGTCTCTGCCACGACTAAGTCCAAGAGCTCCGCAGTCAAGAACAGCTCAAAAAATCCCAGGGCCGTACTGATCTGAGCCGTCTCAACCCGAACTCCAGACTGGGCGGTGAAAGGGGGAATTAATGGTGCGACTGAAGTTGGTGACTGCCAATCAGAGTTTGCCAGCACCTCAGGGATTCTAGGGGCTCTACGGGCCTGTCTGTGCGGTGGTGCGACGGGGTAACTAGTGCACGTGCCACCGTACCAGCTTCAACTGCCCTTCTGGTGCTCGCTACTTCACCATGTTGTACGGCAGTGCTGGTACTAGGTCCAGGGAGGGCTGCGCTGCTGGTGTATGCCTCACCACGTGATACGGCAGCGACAGCCCCACTCTGCTGCTCTTGAAGCGGATCCTGCACAACCTGTGGTCTAGCGACACGGGGCCGGGTACGCCTGGTGCTGCCAGGGACCTCAACCTCCTCGTCCGAACTTTGGGTCAGAGAGCCACTGCTTTCTACAGGTTCATATTCTGACCCGCTAGATTCGTCAGATGAGGGTTCCCATTCCTCATCCGACTGGGTCAGAATCCTGTAGGCCTCTTCAGAAGAATACCCCCTGTTTGACATTTTGGACTACTAAATTTAGGGGTATTCCCTGAGACTACCCAAGAAAAAAGCAAGCCTGTCTTACAAAGGGGAGGCTAGCGAAGTACCGGAGGCCGCTGCGGTTGATAAAAAATATCAAAACTGATTTTTTTTATCGCCGCAGAGCGTGTAAAGTGAATGTGCAGTGATCAAAAAAAATTAATTTTTTGTCACTGCGGTGGGGCAGGCGTGGGTGAACGCACGTGTGGGCGACCGATCAGGGTGGAGGGCAAGCTAAGGTGACACTAATACTATTATAGATCTGACCGTGATCAGTTTTGATCACTTACAGATACTATAAAAGTACAAATGCTGATTAGCGATACGCTAAACAGCGAATAAAAGTGACTGCGGTGCGGTGGGCTGGGCGCTAATTGATCCCTAAACTACCTAACCAAGGGGCCTAAACTAATCCTAAACCTAACAGCCAATACTAGTGAAAAAAAAAAGTGTCAGTTTACACTGATCACTTTTTGTCTTTCACTAAGTGATTGACAGGGGGCGATCAAGGGGTTAATTTGGATGATGGGGGTGATGGATGGTGATCAGGGGCTAAGGGTAGTGTTTTGTGTGTACTCACAGTGATGTCTGCTCCTCTGCTGGATCCAACCGACGAAAAGGACCAGCAGAGAAGCAGAGAAGCCATATAACAGATCATATTTACTAATATGATCTGTTATCTGGCTTGTGATTCGATTTTTTAAAAATCAGCAACCTGCCAGCGACGATCATTGGCTGGCAGGTTGCTGATGCAATAGTCCTTTAACTTTTGCCGGCCCGCGATGCGCATGCGCGGGCCGGCTGTGGCCGAAATCCCGCGTCTCGCGAGAGGACGCGCCGGCGCGTCCAGGAGGAATGAAACAACCACCTCCAGGACGCGTCTGTGCGTACAGCGGTCCGGAGGTGGTTAAGGTCATTAAAACTTCCACCTGTCCTAACCAGTCCACAGGGGCAGAATACCCCATCTGTGCCACTGGTTAGGACGTAAGGGAATGTGAACAGGTGCTAAGAGCTCACCTGTTCACAGCCTCTCAGGAACTCCAACCGAGAGGTAGTAGGAATTTATAGACCCTTTGCAGACTTCTGCTAATTAAAAGCTCCTAAGCCAAATGGGGAGGAGTGCTGATCCAGAGGGGAAAAAAGGGGAATAGAATATACAATGTTTGCAAGATAAAAGAAAATCTAAATCGCACATCCTCAATCCTATGCTTTTGATATAACGACTGTTTAAAAATACAGCATGATATGGCGATGAAGCACTATTATCAATATGTTGCTGTGCACTATTAGGAGGCATTAGTATACAGTTTGATCAAAGAGCATAGGCCCACTTACCGCGACAAGGTCGCCTCTTCAAGTGGGAACCTACTCTAACTTTGGCGCGGTACCGTGCGGCGACCACAAGAGGCTGTGAACGGGTGAGCTATTAGCACCTGTTCACATTATGCGGTGCTGGACGGTGGCCGTCGCTGCTTTTGTTCTGTGCTGGTGGAGTGATGGGGCCCAGGGCCTAGGTGGCTTTGCTGCACAGTGGGGCTGCTGTGTGGCTGCTGGGTCCTGTTGCCTGCTGGAGCGGCGTGGAGGCGCGATAGTCGCCGCACGGTACCGCGCCAAAGTTAGAGTAGGTTCCCACTTGAATGAGGCGACCTTGTCGTGGTAAGTGGGCCTATGCTCTTTGATCAAACTGTATACTAATGCCCCCTAATAGTGCACAGCAACATATTGATAATAGTGCTTCACCGCCACATCATGCTGTATTGTTTAACAGTGTCATATCAAAAGCATAGGAATGAGGATGTGCGATTTAGATTTTCTTCTATATGGTAAAACGGGCTTTTTTGAGCCTTCAAAATGACAGAGGCTGCCATAGCAACTGTGATCTTGGTGTGTGTAATTGTGCTCCCGGTGATGATCAGAATTCACCACAGCATTTGAAGGGTTAAAAGTTTGTGATCTGTGTTATCACTAATCATGGACCCTGCCACTGGGTGTATGCTGTCTAAAACAGCAGGCATATGACAGCAATGGCTTAACTCCTGAGTAGGTATCATCTATAAAGATCAAACATCCTCCATACACATACACGCAATGTCTGCAAGGGGTTAAAATTACATACTGTGAGACAGTGACAGGTCTCACTCAGGTTAGAGGCAAGGAAGGGGTGGATAGTGCGGTCCACACCCCTGTTCCACCACAGGTGAGAGAAGCTGGAGGTAATCGGCCTGGCATAAGGCACCTCCCAGAGTGTCAGAAAGGGGGTAGTGTGTTTCCTGTGGACAGAGGCCTGGAGGCTCTGTCTGTGTGGTCTCAGCTGGGCAAGGCTGAGGGACCACAAGGCTGGGAGACAGCCTGGAGTTGGGGGACGCAGCGACGCCTGGGAGGGTCGCAGGGCCATAGTCAGGCAGACTACTGAGCCCCAATCCCCCACAAGAAATACTGAACTGGAGACAGTGGGCGTACTGTGCTCTGTACAGCCAGGAGGCTGTGGGACATTGGCTGACAAAGCCGCATGTGTTCACAGGGTGTGAACTGTGACTTTAGGTGAGTCAGGATATTATATGTTTAGTTAGAGCCCAGCCGGGCAGGTGTTTATTTTGTACCATTTATGTTTGGATTGCTGAGGAGCCAAATAAAGTGATGTTTGGACCAGAAACTTGGTGTCTGGCGACGATATTTGTGTGAATCACCCCCGGAGAAGAGCTAAACCCCTACAATACATACTACAAAATTTTATAAAAAATTCATACATACTAATGGTTGAAATAGTTTACTTATATTTCTTTATTCAGAATAATACTATATGTGTAAATATTGATGGACGAACATCGGCCAAGAATTTTCGCAAGTTCGCGATCAAATGTTCGTGAACTGCGAGTTTCGAGGGGGGGCCCCATTCACTTTAATGGCCGGCAAACCTAAAAAACCTTCAGATCATATTTTCAGCCACCAAATACTTACTAGAAATGCACAAATAGTCCCACAACATGGACAGTGACTTACCAGAGGGGGATCAATGGCAAAAATTCCCACAAAAAATATGTATTTTAATCATGGGCCATTTTTATGCGTCTTAAAGGGAAACTCTCAAAAATGTGCCCTGCTGGAGCCTAGAAATTTTTTATTTTAGGCCACGGGAGTATGGGCCCCAAAAAATTAGGCATTCACTTGACAGAAAAGAACAAGTGATTATGTGGGTGGAGGTATATTAGATGGTCAGTGGATAACAATTTTACTGAAGGCCAGTGGAGTACAGGCCCCAAAAATTATACATTCACCTGACAGAAAAGAACAAGTGATTATGTGGCTGGAGGTACATTAGACGGTCAGCGCATAACTATTTTACTGTAGGCCAGTGGAGTACAGGCCCCAAAAATTATGCATTCACCTAACAGAAAAGAACAAGTGATTATGTGGCTAGAGGTATATTAGGCGGTCAGTGGATAACAATTTTACTGCAGGCCAGTGGAGTACAGGCCCCAAACATTAGGCATTCAACGGACAGAAAAGAACAAGAATTTGAGGCTGGAGGTATAATAGAAAGTCAAAGGATAACAATTTTACTGTAGGCCACTGGAGTACAGGCCCCAAATATTAGGCATTCAAGGGGCAGAAAAGAACAAGCGATTATGTGGCTGGAGGTATATTAGGCCGTCAGTGGATAACAATTTTACTGCAGGCCAGTAGAGTACAGGCATCAAACATTATGCATTCACCTGACAGAAAAGAACTTGTGATTATGTGGCTGGAGGTACATTAGACGTTCAGTGAATAACAATTTTAGTGTAGGCCAGTACAGGCCCCAAACATTAGGCATTCAACTGACAGAAAAGAACAAGTGATTATGTGGCTAGAGGTATATTAGGCGGTCACTGAATAACAATTTTACTGTCGGCCAATGGAGTACAGACCCCAAAAATTAGGCAATCACCTCACAGAAAAGAACAAGTGATTATGTGACTGGAGGTATATTAGACGGTCAGTGGATAGGAATTTTACTGTAGGCCGGTACAGGCCCCAAAAATTAGGCATTGACCTGAGGTACAATAGGCGGTCACTGGCTAAAAAATTTACTGTAGGCCAGTCAGGGGCGTTGCTAGGGTCTCAAAAGACCCGGGGCCCAAGCCCCAATGCATATGGCCCCAGTCAACGCCCCCTGCCTGCACCAGCACTAAAGACATTTTATTTGCTGCATAGACACTATCAAACATACAGGAGTATAAAGCAGCACATACCTCTCACTTCCAGAGTCTCCCAAGTGGTGTATCTACTGATCTTCTCTGTTATCATCTTCTACATTAGGTCAGGACAGCTTCTCTTAGTCAGCCCTTATCTCTGCAGTGTGTGGCACACAGACATCTTAGCTTCCTCACATTTCTATCATCACAACAACCTGGAGTCCCAACAGTGTTATCCTGCTGCTCGCTGTGCCCCCCAATACCCACAAATACTACCCTGAAGAAATATTACTGCCATACATATAGTCCCCCCCCCATAGTAATAGTGCTCCTCCAAGTCCCACCAATATTACTTCCCTTTTAGAATGCCCTCATTAGTAATACTGTCCCCTACAGTGCCCAAACAGTGATAATTCTCCCCAAGAATCCCCCCATTAGTAGAAGAGCCCTCCAGCATTAGTAGAAGAGCCCTCCAGCATAGAAGAGCCCTCACACAGCTTCCAGTAGAAATAAGGCCCCCCTATTGTTCCCCCAGTGGTAATAGAATGTGTGTCGGCAGATAAGAACCATTAAGCTCTCTACAGCCCAGATGTATAAGCACTCCTATAGAGCCCCCTGTAGCAATCAGGACCCCAATAATGTCCTCTGTATTTACAATGCCCCTCTGCAGTGCCCCTATATTTATTATCCTCCCTGTAGTGCCCTCAGAAATTATATTGCCCCAGACATTCCAACAAACAGACCAATAGCATAATTTCCCTCCCTCCACCATACAGTCCCATGTAAATAACATCACTCCATCTCTCCTGCCTCCTCCAACATACAGTCCAATGTAAATAACATCAATCCCCTGTCTTCAGCCCCTCCAACATACAGTCCCATGTGCAAAACATGATTTCCTACCTTCAGCCTCATCCAACACACAGTCCCATGTAAGAAACATCACTCCCTCCCAAACCCTCTCCATCATACAGTTCCATGTAAGGCTACATGCACACAAATGTAAAAAAAAAAATAAAAAAAAAAAATTGGCGTTTAGAAGCAGACGCACTGTCATAACCATTTTCTAACCCTTTGTGAGTCCATTTTCTCGTCATCTGGCTGTTTAAAAATGGATGAATTTCATTGGCTTGTGGTCAGGACCTAAACGAGTGGAAGATGCCCAACCACCACCCCCCTACCTAATTGGCCTGAGGTGTGCCTTGGCCTCACTAGGTCGGTATGCCTGAAAAAGGGGGCATACCCTGAATGTGATGGTTGAATGACTGAATGAAGAATGGGAATGGGTGGGCAGGGGACGTCCGAATGCCGACGTGCTGCCTGGGAGAGCCAGACTGCTTAAGACAGGTACCGGCCCCTCCCACAAATCCAGGCTGCCTGGGAGAGCCAGACTGCTTAAGACAGGTACCGGCCCCTCCCACAAATCCAGGCTAGCCTGCGGCCAGCCTTAACACTTGTGGTCAGGACCTAAACGAGTGGAAGATGCCCAACCACCACCCCCCTACCTAATTGGCCTGAGGTGTGCCTTGGCCTCACTAGGTCGGTATGCCTGAAAAAGGGGGCAAAACCCACCAGTGAGGGAAGGATAGGCCTGAGGTGCTAGGTGCTGAATGCTTGGACCAGCTCCGCTTGTGGCTCCGGGATATACCGTACAAAGCACCCCGAGCGCCAGCGCCCCAAGTGTTTAATGATATGCACAGGGACTCCATGCTTGGACGCTGCGGATGCCGCACCGATGCGGAAAGAATGCCCCGAGAATTGAGCCGGATTCAATCCTACACTGGTCAACAGGATGCGAATATGTTTGATGAACTGGCTGGACGTCAGTGGACCAACAGGGAATGGAAGTAATGGGTCGGTGGGGCTGTGAAGACTAAGGGCCAGCAAGAGGTTGTCCAAGACTGACACTGGACACCATGCGTTTGTGGTCTGGAAGAACTTAACTACATGGCCGGGACCTACCTGCCTTGTTTTGTTGTGAGGCAACTGCAATGAGTTACTGCCCATCCTGACTAAATCTCCCTTGCGGAGAGCCACCGCCCCTTGTCTGGCCTGTGTCACTTCACCTGGTCTTAAAACCCGTAAAACGCCAAGTACATCGCCGCCTTGATCACCAGGCTGGGAAGGACTCTGAATGGTGAGAATGTGAGAACTTCCGACAGGCTAAGAAACGTGTCCCCCTTAATAGGTCGACGGACCGACTTGACCGTGACCTGGCTCTTTTGAATGCCTCTGAGGATGGCCTTGATCGGGTGAGCTGAAAATATAGAGGGTCTGTCTGGCTCTTGAAGTGCCAAAAAATGCAGCACCCCAGCCAAATATAGCCTAATGGTGTTGTAGGATAAAGCCAATACCGAATGACAATAAGGCACGAAAGCCACCATATACTTGACCTGACCTGTGTCACCTCTAGGATATGCCAACTTAAAGTTCGAAAAAAAAAAACACCCACGCTCGGCGGTACGACCGCAACGTACTGGCCGACAAAGACTTGGTAATGAGAGAACTGGCGACCACCATCAGAGAGTCTAATCCAAGACCAGCAGCCGCCAGTCCGGTACCGGGGTGCCCACTGAGTCTGCTTCTGGGTTCTGTAAGAAAAAGCGAGAAAAATCAAAACGAGATAAAGCATCAGCTGCAACGTTGCTGACCCCGTCCAAAAACCGGGCATGAAAATGAAACCCCTGTTCCAGAGCTATCCAGGTCAATCTACGCATGAAAGACATGATAAGTAACGATTTAGATCTGCCCTTGTTAATGATCTCTGCGGTCGCCATGTTGTCAGTGTGGAAACCACCGTGTGACCCGACCACCTATGCCCCCAGACTATAGCAGCTGCTACGATAGGATAGATCTCGAACAATGCCGACATCTGAGAAAACCCCGGCAACTGTAGCACGTGTGTGGGCCATGAGCCGGCGAACCAATGTGAGCAGATATGGCCGCGAAACCTACCGAGGCAGCTGCGTCTGAAAATACGTGTGGAGAATCAGAAGTGGCCCTCGGAATAAACATGGAAATGCCGTTCCACCCACTGAGAAATCTGTCCCACATGAACAGATCTTCTCGGGCGTTAGCATTAAGATGCACTGATGCGTCCAAATCACTGGTCTGTTGTAATAAGACTAGCCATCTTGAAATGAATGATCTACCCTGAGGAATGATCCTCATGGCAAAGTATAACATGCCCAACAGAGACTGCAATTCTCTCTTGGTGCAAACCTGAGACATGAGCAAGGAACGGACACCTGATTTGATTCTGTCGCGTTTGTCTTGTGGCAGACTGGCTGACATGGCACGTGAATCCAGAGAGATCCCCAAGAACGTAACAACCTGCGCAGGCCCTTCTGTTTTGTGTTCGGCCACTGGAATGTTTAACTCCTTGAAGACCTGCAAGAGAACCTGCAAGTCAACAGGTGCCTGTGAGGGTTCTTCGATCAACAGAAAATCATCCAGGTAGTGAATGACACTCTGGCAACCCTGTTCCAACAAAATCCATTCCAGTGCCTGCGCTAACCTGTCAAACAGACTGGGGCTGCTCTAGGAACCAAACGTCAACTTGGTGGTGAAATAGTACGCATCTCTCTATTTGAAGCCATGCCACTGCCAGATATATGGGCTAATGGGCAGCAGTTTGAACGCATCAGAGACATCTGCTTTGGACAGCCAAGCCCCCATGCCTGTCTTGAAGAATGACCTGGATAGCCTGGTCTACGGAAGTATACTTCAAGGAAAATTCCTCGGACGGAATCAACGAGTTGAGACTAGGAACGTTGGAAGAATGTGGAGCAGACAAGTCATAAATCAAACGAAATTTATTGGAATATTTTCCCTGCACCACCAGGGCCGTCTTTTCGAATGGGCACGCTGGGCAGTTGCCCGGGGGCCCCACTTGCCTGGGGGCCCGCCTGCCCAGTGAACCCACCAGCCAACTTCCCAACCGTCATTTAGCAGCGTTGCCGCCAGGGCCGTCTTTACCAAGGGGCAAAAGGGGCAGCTGCCCCGGGCCCAGATGCTCCTGGGGGGGCCCAAGGCAGCTGCCTCCTGAGCCGTGCCAGCTACTGCCCCGGGTGTCAGGCTGTCGGCTACACAGGCATCATGATCGTACTGTGTTAATGATCTTAATTCTAGGACCTTAAAAAAAAAAAAAACAACCTGTTAACCCTACGACCTGCTGCCCGTAAGCTGACAAACAAGATGACGGAATCTAAGCCCCTCCCCTTCCCCCCCCCCAGCAGCGTGAAACGATTGAACGAAAAGCCTTCGAGGCTGACAGGGAGTATGATAGTCGTTTCCACTGACGTATGAAGCGAGCCCGAGTTTGTGTGAATCTGTGACGTGGCAGATTAATTAAAAACGAATACTGCGGGCTAAAGAACCTACAGACGTGGTAGGTGATGTATGTAAGTATAGGATTTGTGGAAAACAGACCGTATGACGTATGACACTAGTCTACGAGATGAAACGGGGTGTGTATGTCGTGCGAGCGTGTAGCTGTATTGGCGGATGAACCTGTGCTAGAGGTGAATGGATGAAGCTTGGTGGATAAAGTTTTTTTTTTTTTTTTCTTTATTTGAACAACCCACTTTTTTTTTTTTTTTTTACTTTATTTAACAATCCACTTGTACCCTTTTTTTTTTTTTTTTTTCGTCAAACTGCCTGATGTGCGAACTATGTGTCTAAGGTATGTATGTAGTGTATGATGAGTGTCAAACATGTGCACAAGCAGCAACCTTGTAAGTAATCAACTCAGTAATGGCACCAGGACCCAGCTGCCAGAGTTTAACCTGCTGAGCCCAGATGACTCGCAGCCCCTGTATGAACTTAGATACAGGTTATGCTGAGACAGGCAATGAGCTCCAACTATGTGACAATGCTGCCCATTGGTGCCAAAACTTGAATTGCATGTGCCTGAACGCAGTGAGGAGAAGCGATCCTCCGGCACACTTCCCCCTCTCTACACACCCTCCTACCCTCCTCCACGTTGCCACGCTCCCCAAACAAAGCAGTTATCATGGAAAACGACCTGAACAGCTTGCAGACTGAAGTGAAAGGTACACCCGGCTTCTCTGAGATCCGACTCGTGCAGGACGCTTGCTGATGACGTCACACCCGGAAGTAGCAGACGTCCGAATGCCGACGTGCTGCCTGGGAGAGCCAGACTGCTTAAGACAGGTACCGGCCCCTCCCACAAATCCAGGCTGCCTGGGAGAGCCAGACTGCTTAAGACAGGTACCGGCCCCTCCCACAAATCCAGGCTAGCCTGCGGCCAGCCTTAACACTTATCCCAACCCCCCATAATGGCCCCAATAAATATAAGTAAATAATGCCCAAATATTGGCCCCAGTATTAATAATGTCCCTCATAGTGGCCGCCAGCATTAATAATATGGCCCACAGCATTTTTTTTTTTTTACTGCAAAAACAAAAAAAACATACCTCATCCACTTTCACGCGCGGGGACACTCGCTCCTCACTGGATGCAGCAGAACCTGATGTGATTGTGTGATCACGCTGGGAGTGCAGGCCCTTCTGCATCCAATGAGGAGTCTGTGTCCCTGTGCTTTGGATGAGGTGAGTATTTTTAAAATAATTTTAACTCCTTAAATATCATTTATCCCCACTGTAGTTGTTTTTATCAGCTCGTAAACGGGCACACTCCTGTCTAGACGGCTGTTAAAAATGGCCCCATTGATTTCACGGCCAAAAATAGGACATGTCCTATTTTTTGTTGACTGCTATTTACTAGACCTTTAAAAAAAAAAAAAAAAACTGCCGTGTGAACAGCCACATAGACTGCAATTGGTTAGAATTGGTTAAATATGGACGCTACTTAACCACCTCCGGACCGCTGTACGCACAGACGCGTCCTGGAGGTGGTTGATTCATTCCGCCTGGACGCATATACGCGTCATCTCGCGAGACGCGAGATCTCCTCTGAACGCGCGCACACAGGCGCGCGCGCGCTCACAGGAACGGAAGGTAAGAGAGTTGATCTCCAGCCTGCCAGCGGCGATCGTTCGCTGGCAGGCTGGAGATGTGTTTTTTTTAACCCCTAACAGGTATATTAGACGCTGTTTTGATAACAGCGTCTAATATACCTGCTACCTGGTCCTCTGGTGGTCCCATTTGTTTGGATCGACCACCAGAGGACACAGGTAGCTCAGTAAAGTAGCACCAAGCACCACTACACTACACCCCCCCCCCCCCGTCACTTATTAACCCCTTATTAGCCCCTGATCACCCCTGATCACCCCATATAGACTCCCTGATTTCCCCCCTGTCATTGATTTCCCCCCTGTCATTGATTACCCCCCTGTAAAGCTCCATTCAGACGTCCGCATGATTTTTACGGATCCACTGATAGATGGATCGGATCCGCAAAACGCATCCGGACGTCTGAATGAAGCCTTACAGGGGCATGATCAATGACTGTGGTGATCATCCCATATAGACTCCCTGATCACCCCCCTGTAAAGCTCCATTCAGATGTCCGCATGATTTTTACGGATGCACTGATAGATGGATCGGATCCGCAAAACGCATCCGGACGTCTGAACGAAGCCTTACAGGGGCATGATCAATGACTGTGGTGATCACCCCATATAGACTCCCTGATCACCCCCCTGTCATTGATCACCCCCCTGTAAAGCTCAATTCAGATGTCCGCATGATTTTTACGGATGCACTGATAGATGGATCGGATCCGCAAAACGCATCCGGACGTCTGAATGAAGCCTTACAGGGGCATGATCAATGACTGTGGTGATCACCCCATATAGACTCCCTGATCACCCCCCTGTCATTGATCACCCCCCCTGTCATTGATTACCCCCCTGTAAAGCTCCATTCAGACATCCGCATGATTTTTACGGATCCACTGATAGATGGATCGGATCCGCAAAACGCATCCGGACGTCTGAATGAAGCCTTACAGGGGCATGATCAATGACTGTGGTTATCACCCCATATAGACTCCCTGATCACCCCCCTGTCATTGATTACACCCCTGTCATTGATTACCCCCCTGTAAAGCTCCATTCAGATGTCCGCATGATTTTTACGGATGCACTGATAGATGGATCGGATCCGCAAAACGCATCCGGACGTCTGAATGAAGCCTTACAGGGGCGTGATCAATGACTGTGGTGATCACCCCATATAGACTCCCTGATCACGCCCCTGTCATTGATTACCCCCCTGTCATTGATTACCCCCCTGTAAAGCTCCATTCAGACGTCTGCATGATTTTTACGGATCCACTGATAGATGGATCGGATCCGCAAAACGCATCCGGACGTCTGAATGAAGCCTTACAGGGGCATGATCAATGACTGTGGTGATCACCCCATATAGACTCCCTGATCACCCCCCTGTCATTGATTACCCCCCTGTAAAGCTCCATTCAGATGTCCGCATGATTTTTACGGATGCACTGATAGATGGATCGGATCCGCAAAACGCATCCGGACGTCTGAATGAAGCCTTATAGGGGCGTGATCAATGAATGTGGTGATCACCCCATATAGACTCCCTGATCACCCCACTGTCATTGATCACCCCCCTGTCATTGATTACCCCACTGTAAAGCTCCATTCAGACGTCCGCATGATTTTTACGGATCTACTGATAGATGGATCGGATCCGCAAAACGCATCCGGACGTCTGAATGAAGCCTTACAGGGGCGTGATCAATGACTGTGGTGATCACCCCATATAGACTCCCTGATCACCCCCCTGTCATTGATCACCCCCCTGTCATTGATCACCCCCCTGTCATTGATCACCCCCCCTGTCATTGATCACCCCTCTGTAAGGCTCCATTCAGACATTTTTTTGGCCCAAGTTAGCGGAATTTTTTTTTTTTTTTCTTACAAAGTCTCATATTCCACTAACTTGTGTCAAAAAATAAAATCTCACATGAACTCCCCATACCCCTCACGGAATCCAAATGCGTAAAATTTTTTAGACATTTATATTCCAGACTTCCTCTCACGCTTTAGGGCCCCTAGAATGCCAGGGCAGTATAAATACCCCACATGTGACCCCATTTCGGAAAGAAGACACCCCCAGGTATTCCGTGAGGGGCATATTGAGTCCATGAAAGATTGAAATTTTTGTCCCAAGTTAGCGGAACGGGAGACTTTGTGACAAAAAAATAAAAAATATCAATTTCCGCTAACTTGTGCCAAAAAAAAAAAAATTCTATGAACTCGCCATGCCCCTCATTGAATACCTTGGGGTGTCTTCTTTCCAAAATGGGGTCACATGTGGGGTATTTATACTGCCCTGGCATTCTAGGGGCCCCAAAGCGTGAGAAGAAGTCTGGTATCCAAATGTCTAAAAATACCCTCCTAAAAGGAATTTGGGCACCTTTGCGCATCTAGGCTTCAAAAAAGTGTCACACATCTGGTATCGCCGTACTCAGGAGAAGTTGGGGAATGTGTTTTGGGGTGTCATTTTACATATACCCATGCTGGGTGAGAGAAATATGTTGGTCAAATGCCAACTTTGTATAAAAAAATGGGGAAAGTTGTCTTTTGTCAAGATATTTCTCTCACCCAGCAAGGGTATATAAGCTGTCACATGACCTAAATTACATCACTCTTCTCCAATGTAAATAACATCACTCCCCGCCCTTCAGCCCCTCCAACATACAGTCCCATGCAAATAATATCATTACCTTCCCTTCAGCCCTTGCAACATACAGTCCCATGTAAATAACATTACCCCCTCCCTTCAGCCCCTTTAATATACAGTCCCATGTAAATAACATTACTCCCCTATCTTCAGCCCCTTCAATATACAGTCCCATGTAAATAACATTACTCCCCTCCCTTCAGCTCCTTCAATATACAGTCCAAATGTAAATAACACCCCTCCCTTCAGCGCTGACATACAGTCCCTTGTAAATAACATCACTCTCTCCACCAATCAGGGAGGTGGTGTGAGAGATGAAATATAAATTGTGCTGAGAAGCAATTTTTTATTATGCTGAAAAACAGTTGTCATATCAAAAGCATAGCATTGAGGATATGCGATCTAGATTCACTCTCACATGTTATATTCCCTGAATGTTTTAACCTAGTGACGCCCATGAGGCCAGTACAGGCCCCAAAATTTAGGCATTCACCTGACAGAAAAGGCCTTTTATGCCGCTGTATATACAAGACAAGGAGCATTCTTTGTTTTGGGTTGTGGCGGATATGTGTGGGCTGGCATGAGAAAATTTTATTACATACCTCATAGGTGTTGATTTCTTTTGAGATCCATGCCTCATTAATTTTTAGAAATTTGAGGTAGTCCACACTGTCGTGAGCTAGGCGAGTGCTCTTATCGGTCACGATCCCCCCTGCTGCACTGAACATCCATTCTTGCAGGCGCTGTAGGATTGGTACCCGCACCTGTTTCGCTGTGGGTGGAAATTCCTTTGCCAGCGCCCGCAACAGCAGAATGCAGCATCTCTCGCAGCAAGGCCTGGAAATGTTGCATTCTGACAGCCCTCTGTGATTCTGGTAACATGTTCGCCATTTTGTTTTTGTACCAGGGGTCTAAGTGCTAATCGCCCAGGAGAAAGTCGTCCTCAGTCTCCTCCCCCCCAGCCACGGACAACACCAGGGATCCCTTAAAAGTTTAAAGTCCCCATCAAAACATGCTCCTTTTGCACCTACTCCTCCTTCCCCAAGCCAACATCCTCCTCTGACTCCTCTTCAGATTCCTGCTGACTTGTCTCAGATGGAGTAGCCCTCCTGGTAATTCACTCAGCATTGCGACTTCCTCATTTTCCAGCTCCTGCTCCTCGATGGCTTGATCAATGACAAGACACAATGCACACTCCAGAAAGAAGGCGTAAGGTACAATGTCAGTGATGGTGCCCTGGCTGCAACTTCAAATGTCCGCAGAAGTCTGCATGCGTTGCACATGAGCAGCCACTGGCGCAGTGAAAATAAACCAAGCTCCCCAGAACCTGTCCTGCCGCAGAGTTCAAACAGGTAGTCGTTAAAGGCACGTTGCTGCTGGAGCAGCCTTTCAAGCATATACAAGGTGGAGTTCCAGCGTGTCGGGCTGTCACAAATCAGACGTCTGACGGACAGGTGGTGTCGCCGCTGAACAACAGCAAGGCGAACCATGGCTGTGTAAGATTTTCTAAAATGGCTAGAGATTTTCCTGGCCTTCTGCAAGACGTCCTGGACCCCAGGGTATTTGGCAACGAATCACTGCACAACTAAGTTCAATACATGTGCCATGCACGGCAACTGTGTCATTTTGCCCTTTTTCAGTGCGCTGATTGGCAACGTTGTCGCACACCTCTTTACCAACTGTCAAATTGAGCGGGGTTAGCCACTGACCGCAGAGCTAAAAGCAGTGCAGGACTGGTGTGGCTCTTGGCTTTGTTGTAGAAATTCGCTTGCATCAGACTTTGTGTAAGGAAAGGTAAACCTCTTCAAGACTCAGACAAAGGTGTTTTCATGTTGAGTTTCTGATGAGTACTGCCTCCTGCTCCTTCCCAGTCTCTTCACTTTTATTTCTTAGTCACAAAAGGGTGTAACAATAAAAAGGGGCAGGCCCGTCACCTGACCACTTCCTTCATGTAACAAACATACAGGAAGTGATGATATACAGGAAGTGATGATACAGGAAGATGAGAAACCACCATTACTTAACCTGACTCAGACCTTTTACTGGGCTAACCCCGCCCTCCATGGCACATGGCCGCCCAGTAATATTGCAGATAGGCAGGTACAATCCACCTCATGCCTTGACTAATAGAAATACATTTCAGAACTAGAAGGAAGGTACACATTTGGACACCCCCTGAGTGCGCCGGTGGGTAGAGCTCAAACATGCTCACAATCCACTACCACACCCAAAACATGTGCAAATGCTTCCAAATGAATCAGCCTTTTATTTAAACAGATATGGCCCTAATCGAACAACATCCATTTAATCCGGTACAAATCTCCTACTGACCCAAAGTGAACCTCTGTTAGGCATGGTTCTGAAAGGAGGGATCAGTCGCTGAGGAAGGTCTTTTAAAACAGGGTCGACCAAGAAAGGTGAGCATTCAAATGGACACCAGTCCCACTAACCAATGTTTCATGTTGGGGCCCCCATGGTTCAGTGAGACCAGCATCAGCGTGCTATACCCCACCATTGATAATGAGGACCCGCTGGTAGCTTTCACTAAGAACATTGCTGTCAGAGCCAGCAGCCATTAGATCCCCCTCAAACCAACGGTGGCGGCTTTCACATGGGGGAGTAACATAGAAACATAGAACATAGAAACATAGAATGTGTCGGCAGATCAGAACCATTTGGCCCGTCTAGTCTGCCCAATATACTGAATACTATGGTGCGTTCTTTGCCACAATCGCATGCACCTTCTCCAACTTCCTACTTAGGCTCTGGCCTGGTGCACCTGCCCGACCCCTACCATCCCTGCGAAACCCATAGTAGGAACCCGAGTGCTGATCTATAGAATTTCCCTTGTAACGTCGTGACCCGATCGCGGTCTTTTATAACCGTAATCCGGTCAGACCTTACACAGGGAGGCATATGCAAAATAAACCTACATAACATTCCTAAGCTAAAGAGAAAGTCCACTATAGTCATCCTATGCTAATAAAAAATTCCACGACAGCTTCCAGGCACAACAGCTGCAGCAAAGCATGGCAATGTCTCACCTGGCACGTCAAATAGGTTCTGCGGAGCTTGGGGGGTGCAGCGGAAGATGCGGTAGCAGTGCAAAAGGAGGAGTCAGCCGAGGAGGAGACGGAGGGTGGCGTAGAAGGAGGAGAAGAAGAGGCAGGCCTGCATGCAATCCGTGGCGGTAACACCAAATCCATATGGGTGCCACCGGTTACATGCTTAACGGCCGTCAGAAGGTTCACCCAGTAGGCAGTGTTTGCTAGACCATGTGTCTGTGGTCAGATGTATCTTGGCACCGACACTGTGTGCCAGAGATATTTTAACTTGCCGCTGAACGTGGCCATTAGTGATGAGCGGAAGGGGTCATATTCGAATTCGCAATATTTCACGAATATTTTGTAGAATATTTGCTGAATATTCCTGATATTGAATATTCGTTATATTCAACGATTTTTTTACTCGAAAAATCGACAAGGTAATGATTGCGTAATATGCGAATTTTCATAATGCGAATTTTTATCGAAAATTTTTCAATTGCCAAGCAAAATGATGATTCCTCCCTGGTTCTTGCTTGTGGGCCAATGAGTCATAGCACTATATCGAATATATTCAATATATATATATATATATATATATATATAGCAATATAGCGAATATTCGGGAAAAAAAAGAATATAGTCAAATTTAGCTAATATAGTGCTATAATCTTTTTTTCCAATAGTAGAATTTTTTTTTTCAATCTGAGTTTCAGATGATTAGTGGTGGTGGTGCAGGTATATCGCAGGCCTCAATCAGTATTTGGTGGAAGCCGTTATATATATCGCACCACTCAATCAGTATTTTGTGGAAGCAGGTACATAGAACCCCTAATCTGTATTTTGTAGAAGCAGCTATATCCCACCCCTCAATCAGTATTTTGTGGAAACAGATATATACACTCACCTAAAGAATTATTAGGAACACCTGTTCTATTTCTCATTAATGCAATTATCTAGTCAACCAATCACATGGCAGTTGCTTCAATGCATTTAGGAGGGTGGTCCTGGTCAAGACAATCTCCTGAACTCCAAACTGAATGTCAGAATGGGAAAGAAAGGTGATTTAAGCAATGGTTGTTGGAGCCAGACGGGCTGGTCTGAGTATTTCACAATCTGCTCAGTTACTGGGATTTTCACGCACAACCATTTCTAGGGTTTACAAAGAATGGTGTGAAAAGGGAAAAACATCTAGTATGCGGCAGTCCTGTGGGCAAAAATGCCTTGTGGATGCTAGAGGTCATAGGAGAATGGGCCAACTGATTCAAGCTGATAGAAGAGCAACGTTGACTGAAATAACCACTCGTTACAACCGAGGTATGCAGCAAAGCATTTGTGAAGCCACAACACGCACAACCTTGAGGCGGATGAGCTACAACAGCAGAAGACCCCACTGGGTACCACTCATCTCCACTACAAATAGGAAAAAGAGGCTACAATTTGCACGAGCTCACCAAAATTGGACTGTTGAAGACTGGAAAAATGTTGCCTGGTCTGATGAGTCTCGATTTCTGTTGAGACATTCAAATGGTAGAGTCCGAATTTGGCGTAAACAGAATGAGAACATGTATCCATCCTCTGATGGCTACTTCCAGAAGGATAATGCACCATGTCACAAAGCTCGAATCATTTCAAATTGGTTTCTTGAACATGACAATGAGTTCACTGTACTAAAATGGCCCCCACAGTCACCAGATCTCAACCCAATAGAGCATCTTTGGGATGTGGTGGAACGGGAGCTTCATGCCCTGGATGTGCATCCCTCAAATCTCCATCAACTGCAAGATGCTATCCTATCAATATGGGCCAACATTTCTAAAGAATGCTATCAGCACCTTGTTGAATCAATGCCACGTAGAATTAAGGCAGTTCTGAAGGCAAAAGGGGGTCCAACACCGTATTACTATGGTGTTCCTAATAATTCTTTAGGTGAGTGTATAACACCTAAATCAATATTTGGTTGAAGCAGGTATATCGCACCCCTTAATCTGTATTTTGTGGAAGCAGGTATATTAAATCTCTTAGACAAAAAGTAATAGGAATAGCTCACTCCTATGTGACAGGGAATAGGTGCTCTAGTCCAGGTAGCTGTATCACCCGTACAGAGGAGAATATTGGAAATAAATAGATAATACGGACTGGCACTCTGTATGTGTGGCTACAAATTCAGAATATACAATATATAAAGTGATCACAATATTTTAATATGCAAGAAAATAAGATAAAAACTCGATAAAAAGTTACAATAAATTCACCGAAAAAACACATTAATGATAAAACATGATTGTAAAGCCTTGTGGTGGTAAATAGGTGAGGATCTGTAGTTTGGTTAAGATGAGCAAAACGCTAAAAAAATTTAAATTCCTTGTAAGAATGAATAGAAGTTCCTTTCAAACAAAAAACTAGCCAAGTGTTTATATTATTCTTCTAGTGAGCATAAAGTACATTTCATGGTGTTGCTTGGTTATATAATTGTGGCTGACGTCCGCAGACAAAGAATCCTTAGCAGAGATAAGTAGTCCTGAATATTTTTACTGTTAAATGTCCGGACCCAATTATTACAAATGGTGGTAAGTAAGGGGCTAGTGTATACTATATAAAAGAAATACATGGGTCTTACCTTCTCCTAGGTAAGTTGCAGTTTAATGTATCCGATATTGCGGCATAACATACCCGACTTTGAGATCGCTGCTACATGTATTATCCCAAACTGTTCAAACAGACGCCGGCGTGTCACGTGGTCTGTGACGGGATTCTAGCTTGTACCTTGCAGCGAGGTATCACGGGAACTGGTGCCGAAGGTTGGATGCGAAAGTTTTATTCTATTTGGAGCGCTCCAGTCATTCGAAAATCTTTAACAGATTTTTGTGGTCATCCGTGTAGAGGCCTCTTTCTTTTAGTCTGGTGGGAGTTCTCAGCTGTTCACGCCAGACACGTTTCGGGGACCTCTTACCCCTTTCTCAGTGGCAGCTTTTCTCCCATTTTTGGACTCACTATTTATAGACCGCCCAAAACAGCCCAAGAAATGGTGCGGATTTGGCAACCAAGGATTCGGCTCTATTATTTTGTATGCGGTTTTTAGTGCGGTTTTGTTGCGTTATTTCAACTTCTTATGCGTTTTTTGTTATAACGTATCTCATGATTAATCCTAACCATCCAATAAAAAATAAATATTGCATCATATTGCTTTGATAAAAAAAATGTTACATTTGGCTCTAAAATGCATTAAAATACATGGAACATAATAAAATCCATAATGGAACACAGATAAAAGGGTATACTTATAGATATACACAAATTGTTACTAGCTTCATAATATAATATGTAGAAAAACACATACAAAGAAGGTGCTTAATTCAAAAATGGAAGGTGCTTAATTCAAAATGGAAAATGTTGCATGATGACAAAGGGGTGCATGTCCGACTCCAAAGGAGAGTCTCAGTGCTGATAAACAGCCAGACATAAGACTCTCCGTCGGATGATTGACATGCAGCCCAGATCCTACAAGAAGCCAAAGATTTCTAGTTCAGCGTTTAAACCCATTGGGATGAGGCTGCCGAAATCAAAAATGAGTCTTGATTCGGCTCTGGACATCTTATCTATGTGTTTGCCAATGTTTATCGATTTTTTTTGTAACGCCATGAAAAACAGGCCTTTTTGGTCTTTATTATGGACTTCTTTAAAATGCTTTGACAATGAATTTCATATATCCATTTTTGATATTTCGCAAATGTTCGCTTATTCTAGTTTTGAGACATCGCTTCGTCCTGCCAATGTACTGCTTTCCGCAGGGACATTGGATCAGATAAATTACGCTAGAGGTATCACAATTAAGGAAGCTTTTTATGGTCATAGAGAAGGTGTTTTGGGATAAGGTTATTTCGGTGGTTCTTTTTGGAAATTTTGTTGTTTTGCAGCCTTGGCATTTTCCACACCTATAGAACCCCTTTAAACTCATCCAATTATTTGTGAGAAGAGAATTCTTCGGTTTGTGTTTGATAGAAGGTGCAATTTTAAGTCCTAAATTTTGTGCTCTTGTGTAAGTGATTTGGGGTTTTGTGGGTAGTAACGGACCAATTATCTTATCTTGTCCTAACAAGTGCCAATATTTGCTAATTATTAATTCAATTTGTTTATATTGTGTAGAGAAAGGTAATATGATCCTGAATCTGTGCCATCTGTTTTTCTATTATTTTTTGTACATTCTTCCAAGTTTTTTGTAAAAAAAGATTCTCTTGGTGTCTCTCTTGGATTCTTTGTCTGCGGACGTCAGCCACAATTATATAACCAAGCAACACCATGAAATGTACTTTATGTTCACTAGAAGAATAATATAAAGACTTGGCTAGTTTTTTGTTTGAAAGGAACTTCTATTCATTCTTACAAGGAATTAAAAAAAATTTTGCGTTTTGATCATCTTATCCAAACTACAGATCCTCACCTATTTACCACCACAAGGCTTTACAATCATGTTTTATCATTAATGTTTTTTTTTGGTGATTTTATTGTAACTTTTTATCGAGTTTTTATTTTATTTTCTTGCATATTAAACATACAGAGTGCCAGTCCGTATTATCTATTTATTTCCAATATTAAACCTCTTAATCAGTATTTTGTAGAAGCGGGTATATCGCACCCCTCAATCATTATTTTGTGACAGCAGGTATTTAGAACCTCTTAATCAGTATTTTGTAGAAGCAGGTATATCGCACCCCTTAATCAGTATTTTGTGGAAACAGGCATAAAGAACACCTGAATCAATATTTTGTGAAAGCAGGTATATCGCACCCCTCAATCAGTATTTTGTGGAAGCTGGTATATTGCACCCCATAATCAGTATTTTGTGGAAGCTGGTATATTGCACCCCTCAATCAGTATTTTGTGGAGACAGGTATATAGAACCCCTGAATAAATATTTGGTGGAAGCAGGTATATTACACCCCTCAATCAATATTTTGTGGAAGCTGGTGTATCGCAAGCCTCAATCAATATTTTGTGGAAGCATGTATATTGCACTCCTCAATCAGTATTTTGTGGAAACAGGTATATAGAACCCCTGAATTAATATTTGGTGGAAGCAAGTATATTGCACCCCTCAATCAGTATTTTGAGGAAGCAGGTATATCAAACCCCTTAATTAGTATTTTGTGGAAGCAGGTATATCGCAATTCTCAGTCAGTTTTTTGGAGGGCAACAGGTATATCACACTCATTGCAAATAGTTGTTCCAATAACGCTTGTTAATCTATATACAGTGGATATAAAAAGTCTAGACACCCCTGTTCAAATGTCAGGTTTCTGTGATGTAAAAAAATGAGACAAATATAAATCAGCAAAAGCCACAGAGAGCTTCCAAAGCACCAGAGGGATCTCATTGTTAAAAGGTATAAGTCAGGAGATGGGTATTAGATATACCATAAAATACTGTGAAGACAGTCATCATCAAGATGAGAACATATGGAACAACAGTGACATTACCAAGAACTGGACATCCCTCCAAAATTGATGAAAAGACGAGAGGAAAACTGGTCTGGGATGCTACCAAGAGGCCTACAGCAACATTAAAGGAGCTGCAGGAATATCTGGCAAGTACTGGCTGTGTAATATATGTGATAACAATCTCCCTTATTCTTCATTTGTCTGGGCTATGGGGTAGAGTGGCAAGACGAAAGCCTTTTCTTACGAAGAGAAACATCCAAGCCAGGCTACATTTTGCAAAAACACATCTGAAGTCTCCCAAAAGCATGTGGGAAAAGGTGTTATGGTCTGATGAAACCAAGGTTGAACTTTTTGGCCATAATTCCAAAAGATATGTTTGGTGCAAAAACAACACTGCGCATCACCAAAAGAACACCATACCCACAGTGAAGCATGGTGGTGGCAGCATCATGTCAAGGGGCTGTTTTTCTTCAGCTTGAACTGGGGCCTTAGTTAAGCTAGAGGGAATTATGAACAGTTCCAAATACCAGTCAATATTGGCACAAAACCTTCAGGCTTCTGCGAGAAAGCTGAACATGAAGAGGAACTTCATCTTTCAGCATGACAATGACCCAAAGCATACATCCAAATCAACAAAGGAATGGCTTCACCAGAAAAAGATTAAAGTTTTGGAATGGCCCAGCCAGAGCCCAGACCTGAATCCGATAGAAAATCTGTGGGGTGATCTGAAGAAGGCTGTGCACAGGAGATGCCCTCGCAATCTGAGAGATTTGGAGTGTTTTTGCAAAGAAGAGTGGGCAAATCTTGCCAAATCAAAATGTGCCATGCTGATAGACTCATACCCAAAAAGACTGAGTGCTGTATTAAAATTAAAAGGTGCTTCAACAAAGTATTAGTTTAAGGGTATGCACACTTATGCAAACCATATTATTTTATTTTTATATTTTTTCTTCCCTCTAGCTAAAAGATTTCAGTTTGTTTTGAGTTGTACAGTTTAAAGGTCTCATTAAAGAAACCTGACATTTTAACAGGGGTGTGTAGACTTTTTATATCCACTGTACCTGCGGTATCACAGCAGAACCGCACACAACTGCTCCACAATACAAATGCACTATAATATACTTTCTATGTTAGAAAGTATATTATAGGTATATCACACCCTCAATCAGTTTTTTGGGGGGCAACAAGTATATCACACCAGTTGTAATTATTTATTCCAATTTTGTTTGTCCCTCTATATATTGTATCTGCCGTATTGCAGCAGAACCGCACACAACTGCTGCACAATTCAAATGCACTATAATATACTTTCTATGTTAGAAAGTATATTATAAGTATATCACACCCCTTAGTATATCACACCTATTGATAGCACACCTATACCAGTCCTTAAAAGGACTTTTGTGGCCCTATTAGCTAGCGTTTGCTGTCCTTAACAGTCTGTCCTTGCTCCACAAAGCAACCTCTCCCTACACTGGCAAAACACAGAATGTAAAATGGCTGCCAGATCGGGTTCTGTTATAGGGTGGGGGTGTGTCAATGTGCTGAAATGCCTCAATTGGCTGTCCTGTCCCACCTGGATGTGTCATGGGTTTGGTGCAATGCAAAAGAATATGGTGCATGCGAACATCACCATATGTTCGCATGTTTGGCGAATCGCAAACAAGCAAAGTTTGCCCCAAATTGACCGCAAGGCAATCTCTCATGTGTAAAGCCCTGGTAACATTTTCACAAAGTGACAAATGCCCTTCTTTAAGAATATCAGTCTGTATGATGGATTAAAATTATTCCGAATATAGTCACAATTTTGCCCTGTGGTCATTGCCAGATGAGAATAAGGGTTTGCAGTGTAGCCAAACTCTTAATGTTCATCTTTTTGAAGTCAACAATAAAGGTTTTCTTACAATGACTAAAAGCAAACATAATACAAAAATGAACAAATGCAGGTAGTCAGCATATTATGTTTTAAATCTGTCTGTGCATGGAATTTTGAGCGCCATGTCAGACCACTGTAAAGATATATAAAAATATTAGACCAGAACATGATGAAAGAAGGAAGTTCAATTTCTTAATTATTGTTCTTTTGGATGTGGCAGTAAGCCACTGGAGAGAAGTGGGCAGCAAAGTCACTCATTCTAGCCATTTACTTTCATGAACTACATCAAGGCCACAACCTAGCTGGTTATTAAGATTCAGGTAGAGCAGCAGTACCAGGTGCTAAGTGCTAATTGAAATGCTGAGGTCCTCTCCTTAATCAATTACATTACATCTTTTTTATTATTATTTTTAGGCTATAAACTTATTTCAAATTGATAGGAATAGCTCACTCCTATGTGATCAAGGGGTAGGTGCTCTAGTCCCGTACACTGTTTCACCCTTACAGGAAAAATGTTTCGGAAATAGATATTTCAAATATGGACTGGCACTCTAAATGTGTGTTTTAGATGTGTTATTAGAAATATTGATAGGCGGACCACTACTGTATTCTTGTATTAAATGATCATAAACATTTATTTGCAAATATAAATATAAAAAATTGTTAAAAACAAAATAAGATAAAAACATACATATAATATATATAATAACCTATGCCTCAAATGGAAAAAACGTCTAAAATATGTGGTTGACTAGATAGCTGATAAATATTGTGAGGCAGTGACAGGCCTCATGGCTGCTAGGGGAGAGATATGGCAGGAGTTTCCATTTCTTTGCTGTCAATCAGCAGGTCAGAGGCCGCACCAGGTGGAACAATCAGTCTGGGATAAGAGCCCAGCCCAGACTGTTAGGAGGAGGAAGAGTCTGTGTGCAGCAGAGGCCTGGGAAGGCTCTGTACAAGTGGGCTCAGCTGAGCTGACTGAGGGGCCACGGGGCTAGGTGTTAGCCTGAACTTTGGGGGGGTCTTGGAATCGATGGTCGCTAGGCCAGAGTCAGGAGGACTTCTGGGCCACAATCCCCTAAAAGGTACTAGACTTTGTTACAGCCTGGGTGTGCTGGATTGTTAGGCTGGGAAAAGCCGCATGTTCTTCCCGTGTGTGAACGGGGCTTTCAGTGAGGTAGGGAGTCCTCATGTTTAGTTAGAGCCCAGCCGGGCAGGTGTTTTATTTGTATTGTTTGTTTTGGTTTTGCTGAAGTGCCAAATAAAAGCAATGTTTGGCCCCTAACCCTGTTGTCGATGAAGATCATTGTGAGAATGACCCCCGAATAAGAGGCGATCCCTTACAATTGGTGTCGAATGTGGGCAAGTTGTCCATGAGAGAAGGGCAACGGTCGGTTGCTAGGGGCAACGACGAGGCAGCAGGTGCTGCTGAAAGCTGTTTTGCAGTGTGTGGAGTTAAAGGGCCGGAAGCCTGTTTGTTCGGTGGAGCAGGTGCTGCTCGTGCTATTGTGGACTATTTCTGCTGTGGTGCAGAGACTTAAAGGGCCAGAAGCCCAGAAAAGAGACTGACTGTTGTTGTCACTATGAGGTCTGTGCAGACCCACCTGCAGCAGGACTATGCAATGGATGATTGTGAGGTCAGAAGATCTGATACAGAAAGATCCTGCGAGTTGGTGATTGGGGGAATCCCGCTGTGGGTCACTTTAGATTCCCGCCAACGCGTGTCCTGGGTTAAGCCCGAAGTACTGCACTTTCTAAAGAGGGGGGCCAGAGACAGATGTCACCGTGTCTCTGACCTTTATCACAGACTATGGCCCTGTACAATATGAGCTCTTAAAATGTGAGACCCTGGAAGTGGAGTTTATGCTTGGCAAAGACTTTCCGTTCTTCTGGCATCTATGGCGCGGAAAAAAGGCTTCGAGTTGTGCGGCTGGAGTTCCAGAGGAAAATATGTGTGCCGTTGCCAAGGGCAACCGTCGGGAAGAAAAGTAGGTGGAGAGCGGTGCGGCTCTCAGGAGATCCTATGTTTCCTGCACGTGTGCGCAAAGTCCTAAAGAGTGCGACTGGAGTTACCGTCCAGGAAAAGTCGGGACTCCAGGCCATGCTGTTTCCGGTGGCAACGTTTGCAGTAAGAAGTCTGCGGGGGTTCGGAATACCAGGAACCAAGAGAAGGCTGGTGATCTTGGTAGAGATGTCCTGGGAATATCGTCTTCCGAATCCACGACGTCAGGTGGTAAGACTGTTCCTGTTAATAGTTGTGTGGCAGATCCAGTGACCGTGAGCCGGCCGCAGTGGAAACCGGCTGGGTCAGTGACGGAAAAATCCCTGAGGCGAAAAACCGTCTCGGAAGTGTATGACATTGGTAAAAACACAGTGTCTGAACAGGCGGGTAAGCCTGTTGCGGTTACTCCCTCCCAGGAACCTGAGGGGAGAAGATTTCTGGGTCGCCCAAAGAGCCTGTGATCAAAGCTAGATTTGGGGTGGTGAAAGTCAGAGATCCCATGCTAGCCCAGGTAAGAGGTAGCATGATGGCCGCTCCAGAGACTGATAGAGTGTTACATGTTCGGGACAATTATGTGGATAATATGGACTATCAGGTGGTTCTCACTGAGGGAGAGTCTCCGGTGAGAACTGGGACTTGTGAACCTGATGTTACAAATACGCTCATACATGAGGGAATGGTGGGCCGTAATTTCCCCTTATGCTTGGAGGTTTTAAGTAATAGAGACACTTCTGCAGAGAGTGACAAAACTCCTGCAGAACCTGTACCTGTCCATTGAAATGATAATGTGAAGGAGCTGCACATTGAGAACAAGGGTGCAGATAAGGTGCAAAGTGATGGTACCATGTTTGCCGAAATGCATAATGGAAATGTGATGTCATGTGAAATATGTGATAATAATGACATGCCTTTTCCTTTGCAGACTGTGATTGGGGAAAAAGCTCCCGCTGTTGGTAAACATGTGTCTGATATAAAAGTGTTGAAAAATGTTGAAGAAACACCGCTAGGAGACCCCATTATAGACAATGTGGCGGGGCTAGAGGGTGTACCACACGTACCAGAGGTGGATGTGCAGTCTCCACAGGTTTCTATGATTATTAAAATGTCCCAGGTGGGGATTGACTCATGGGTGCCCCTAGAGGTCAGGGTTAATAATGACATGAGCAGTATAAGTGGCGTATGTGCCGTGACAGTTAGCAACCCTGAGAGTGAGGCTACCATGTCAAGACCCAGCAAAACTAAAGTGGTTACTAGTAGCGACCAGATGACAGTTATATCTGACGAGACGAGAGTTCAGTCGGGTGACAGCCTAGTGTCTGAAGCTCATATCCAGACAGTTGTAGATGACCTGACCGGACAGTACAGCTACAAACTTGAAGATGTTTTTGCTCGCTCTGCACAGTCCCTAGATACACTAGAGATGGGGCTAGCGGTTCTCGCAGAGCAACTGCAGGAATGTCCAGAGGAGTCACAGAAAGAGATGAATGAACTGAAGGAGCTAGAGTCACTAATAGAAGCGGAAATTCTCCAACTTCAAGAGGAACTTGCAGCTTCTGAGCGATCCAGACTTCATGCAGAGCAGGAAAAAGATAAGCTGCCTGATGAGGTTCTAAACAGCGCCTCAGAAAAATCTGCTCTCTTGGAGGAGAAAAGACATTTGGAAGCCAGGATGGCTCAACTTGATCAAGAGTTGCGTGATCGGATGGTAGACCTGGACCGCCAGAAACAAATTGTGTCTAAATTGGAGAAGAAACAGAAGATGTTGTACAAGCTCCTGGCTGAAGAGAATACCACCTCGGCCAGATATGCCGAAGAACGTGACCAAGCGGAGACTGATGCTCGAGAGAACTTGAGGAGCGAGATGAATTTGAGAGGCTGAACAGGCAACTCAGAGCAGAGATGGAAGATCTCATGAGCTCAAAAAAAGACGTCGGGAAGAACGTCTATGAGTTGGAGAAGTCTAAGCGTGCTCTCGAGCAGCAGTTGGAAAATGAGAAACCTGAAGAGGAGAGTCTTCTGAAGGATGTCAAGAGGTCTAAGCCAGAGCCTGTTAGGAGGTGGTCTGGAGATGATGGCGCTGTAGTACCGCCCGAGGCAGAGAAGATGTAAGGTCTTTCTGCTGAACCTGTTGATGGGGATGATGTGGATGCAGAGGCCAAGAGTCTCATGACAGTGTGTAACCAGTACCAGGTCGTAAAAGACGTCCCCTCTGCCTACAAGGTCTTCCAAGTAGCCAGCAGCCTGCTGGGGAAGAAATATGAGGAGATGTATGGCCAGTATGCAGATCCTGTCTACTACTGTGGGCTGGCTCTCCCGAATTCCTCCCAAAAGGAGAACAGTGTCCTGGATGAGCCTCTGGACAAAGAGTATTAGGGTTGAGCGAACC
Organism: Bufo bufo; assembly: GCF_905171765.1. Lineage (NCBI taxonomy): Eukaryota > Metazoa > Chordata > Amphibia > Anura > Bufonidae > Bufo > Bufo bufo. Next base: position 203,734,934 of record NC_053391.1, on the reverse strand, counting down.
CGAACTTTAGGACCCGAACCCGAACATTTCCGTAAAAGTTTGGGTTCGGTGTTTGCCGCTTTCTTGGAGCATTTTGAAAGGCTGCACAGCAACCAATCAACAAGCGTCATACTACTTGCCCTACTAATGGCATGGCTGTGATTGGCCAGAGCAGCATGTGACCCAGGCCCTATATAAGCTTGAGTCACATAGCGCTGCACGTCACTCTGCTGTTACAAGTGTAGGGAGAGGATGCTGCTGGACTTGTGATTTCAGGGAGAGCATAGGAGAGAATCTAACTCAGCGATCTACAGACAAATAGTTGTGTGGGTGCAGGGCACTATCGTTTTACCCTGCCCTGAGCTCATTGACCAAAAAATACTTACTTTTAGAATTCTGTTAGTTAGGTGGGTGGCAGCGGCGGCCATTTTATGCATGCTCAGTGCACCAGCACTGCATCTGAGCTTTTGGGACATTGCAAATCACCATTTTTTTGGGGCAAACTACAACATCTGTATTAGTCAGTATGCAATTTAAGGTAGAAATACACCCATTATTTTCTGGGGTTTGAAAAACACACTTTTTTAATTTTATTCAAAAAACAGTATTTTCCAGATCTGCAAGTGTTAAATTCAAGTTTAATATATACAGCTTTCATATTCTGTTAGCAAAAAAATACTTTTTTGGCAATCTACAACATCTGTATTAGTAGTCAGTGTGCAATTTAAGGTAGAAATACACCCATCATTCTCTGGGGTTTGAAAAACACACTTTTTTGTTTTTCAAAAAACTGTATTTTCCAGATCTGCAAGTGTTAAATTCACAGCTTTCATATTCTGTTAGCAAAAAAAGACTTTTTTGGCAATCTACAACATCTGTATTAGTCAGTGTGCAATTTAAGGTAGAAATACACCCATCATTTTATGGCGTTTGAAAAACACACTTTTGACAAAAAACACTATTTTCAGGCCTTGCAGCATCAGCACGTGTGAAATTGCAGGCTTATATACTGCTGTCAAATTCAGTTTTTAAACACAAATTTGGGCACAAAAATCTTTGTTGGCAGCCTTTGATGCAGATGTCATTGTGAGATACACCCTTAATACATTTTGGTTACATTCAGAGATTTTAAATACCGCCATTTGGTGCACCAATATTTAATTCAGGCCTACACTGGTTCAGGCCCTGTGAGATACCCACTCGACATACAGGGGTTTGACTCAGGCATTTGAAATAGAGCTATTTGAAATACAGCCATTTTGTCCAAAGATATATTTACTTCAGGCCTACACTGGATCCCGGCGTGTGTGATCCCCTCTATACATACAGGGGTTTGAATTAGGCAATTGAAATACAGCCATTTGAAATACAGCCTTTTTGTTTAAAGATATATTTACTTCAGGCCTACACTGGTTCGGGGCATGTGTGATTCCCCACTATGAATACAGGGGTTTGAATTAGGCATTTGAAATACAGCCATTTGAAATACAGCCATTTTGTGCAAAGATATATTTACTGCAGGCCTCCAGAAGTTGAGGCCCTCTGAGATTCTTCCTCTACATACAGGGGTTTGAATTAGGCATTTGAAATACAGCCTTTTTGTGCAAAGATATATTTACTTTAGGACTACACAGGTTCAGACCGTGTGTGATCCCCCCTATACATACAGCGGTTTGAATTAGGCATTTGAATTACAGCCATTTGAAATACAGCCTTTTTGTGCAAAGATATACAGTATTTTCTTCAGGCCTACACTGGTTCAGGGCGTGTGTGATCCCCCCTATACATACAGGGGTTTGAATTAGGCATTTGAAATACAGCCATTTGAAATACAGCCTTTTTGTGCAAAGATATATTTACTGCAGGCCTACAGAAGTTCAGGCCCTCTGAGATACTTCCCCTTACATACAGGGGTTTGAATTAGGCATTTTAAATACAGCCATTTTTGGGCAAAAAAATCTTTTATTGAGGCCTAGTCTGGTTCAGACCATGTGAGATACACCCTTTACATACTGTCGTTCTATTCTACTATTAATTAAACACCCATTTAGGGCAAGATCCTAAATTAAAAAAATATGAGGAGAGCGTCAAATAAGGGATGTGGCCCAGGTCGTGGTACTGCTGGTGGAGCTCCTGTTGCAGGGAGAGGACGTGGTCGATCTGTGGCAGCTACACGCACAAGTGAATCCCCTTCCTCAGGTGCGAGTAGGCGACAAAACCTGCAGCGGTATTTGGTCAGGCCTAATGCGGCTCTACAAATGGTGAGGCCTGAACAAGTACAGGCGATAGTAGATTGGGTTGCTGACAGTGGATCCAGTTCCTTCACATTGTCTCCCACCCAGTCTCATGCTGAAAGACCACAGTTGGCACCTGCAGCCGATGTCCATCAGTCTTTCACCTCACCCCCTTGCAAATCAGCCAAGCAGTCTGAGCCCCAAGTCATGCAGCAGTCTCTTCTGCTTTTTGATGACTCTTTTAGCAAGGTTTCCCAGTGCCATCCACCTAGCCCTGCCCCAGAAGTGGAAGAGATTGAGTGCACCGATGCCCAACCACTTAATTTTCAAGATGAGTACATGGGAGAACCATCGCAGCACGTCTCGGATGATGACGAAACATGTGGGGCTTTCGAAAGTGTGCAGACCGACAAGGAAGTCAGGGGTGAAGACTGGGTGGAAGATGATGTGGAGGACGATGAGGTCCTCGACCCCACATGGAATCAAGGTCATGCGAGTGACCGATGTAGTTCAGAGGAAGAGGCGGTGGTCTGTCACGGCCATGGCTATGACCGTGACTCCTGAACCGCATGCGGTTGTCAGCGGTTTTCATTGGTGTTCAATCACAGGTGAGGGCTGTGGTATTGGCCTCACCTGTGGTTGCCGCTGGCAACAGTATGTATGTGGCAGCGTAGCAGGCTGAGCTGTGCCATGCAGCTCGCTACGCTGCGCATGCGGTTTTGTGTGTGATGTGTGGATGTGTGCACTGTGTTTTATGTTATTGTGTGCACGTTCCCTTTAAGTGGTGTTTTCCCTTCCCTGGTGTTGGAAGGGTTAATCCCCTTCCTAGTGTGTGTGATCACTGGGTGTGTCCGACTGTGGGGTGTGGCTTCTTGGCCTATAAAGCCTCACTGCTTTTGCAGGCCTTCAGGTTGCTTCAGCCATGCTTAGCTGAGAGCAGCCTCATGTATTTATTACCTGCCAGTAAGAGCCACCCCTGTGGTCATAAACCTTAATGTCATAACCATATTGTGCTTAAGTTATTTCCAGTTATGTGTGATGTCCGTGTGATGTTTTATATGTCTCCCTTTGTGCAGCTATGGATCTGGGTCCCTGTGTGGGGATGCGTTTATGATCTGCACCCTGCTAACACAAGGATCCAGTCAGCAAGGCTGTGGCAGGTAGGTGGAACTCTAGTTCACCTGCCATATCCATAGAGCTGTTTATGTCTCCCCTTTTCCTGCAGCTTGGCCGTTGAGACTCCTGCTCCTCCGTGTCTAGGAGGAGTGGGCTTGTCTTACTCAGCTCCTAGGTGAGGGTCATCTTGAGGGCTAGCAGGGACTTTTAGGTTCCGGAGCATGAGCCCTCCTACCATCAAGGTTGGCTCATGTAGCTAGGAGTCAGGGTCAGGTTAGGGATGCCTTTAGGAGGTGACCTGCTCCCTAATCCTGTCTTCATGGCCAAGCAGCCGTAACATCACCGGGCTCCACACGGCTGAGGATTTCCCCCATCCTCAGCCGTGACAGTATGACCACAGTCGCTTCTTACGTGGCGCTCCCTCGAAAGAGGGTAAAGCATGCACCGCTATCTGCGGATGGGGTGCATGCGCGTTCTCCGGAGGGAGAGCGTTATGGGGCTCACCATTTACGGCGCGGTGAGTGGCATTCCCCGCCATTCCCAGCTCACCGTTGTCCGTGTTGGTGTCCCCTTTTTGTTTGTCTTTCCCCTCCCCCCCTCCCATTGTTTCTTATGCCTCACCAACTTTCCCCTTTTGTTGTTGGGAGGGGCTTTGAGGGGTGGGAGTATGCATTCCCTCGAAAGAGGGTGAAGCATGTACCGCCGTCTGCGGAAGGGGTACATGCGCGCTCTTCGGAGGGAGAGCGTTCTGGGGGTTTCGCCTCTGACGGCGCGGTGAGTGGCGTTTCCCCGCCATCCCTTCACCGTTGCCTTGTGTGGCGTCCCCCTGATTTTACTACACGTGGTGTGTGTCTGGTATGCGGTATGCATACCTTCGAAAGAGGGTGCAGCATGCAGTGCCATACTTTTGTGGCCTGCATGCGCGTTCTCCGGAGGGAGAGCGTTCCTGGGGGTTCTCCGTTAACGGCACGGTTGGTGGCTTATTCCCCGCCACCTTACCTTCCGTGTCCGTGTTGGGGATCCCTCGTCCCTCTCCATGTTCCCATCTCTGGTCGTTTGCTGGCAGCACTCCGTAGGTGGTCCGGCTGCTTGCTGGTTAGGAGTGTCTGCTGGCAGCGACTGGAGTGGGGACGTGAGTGGAGAGTCCCCTCGTCCATCTCTCAGTGGTTCTTTTCTCTTTGTTGCTGGTGCGGGCTGCAGTCCTCGTCGGACTGGCTAGTGTGAGCCGGGAGAGGATGCAGCTGACAGCGACCCCTTTTTAGAACCGGCACTGAGAGTGGACGTCCCCTTCTCCTATCCCCTTGTCTGAGTCCCTCACGTGTCTTTTTTTGGTGGGGGGGCTTTGAGGGGTGGGAGTGTCACGGCCATGGCTATGACCGTGACTCCTGAACCGCATGCGGTTGTCAGCGGTTTTCATTGGTGTTCAATCACAGGTGAGGGCTGTGGTATTGGCCTCACCTGTGGTTGCCGCTGGCAACAGTATGTATGTGGCAGCGTAGCAGGCTGAGCTGTGCCATGCAGCTCGCTACGCTGCGCATGCGGTTTTGTGTGTGATGTGTGGATGTGTGCACTGTGTTTTATGTTATTGTGTGCACGTTCCCTTTAAGTGGTGTTTTCCCTTCCCTGGTGTTGGAAGGGTTAATCCCCTTCCTAGTGTGTGTGATCACTGGGTGTGTCCGACTGTGGGGTGTGGCTTCTTGGCCTATAAAGCCTCACTGCTTTTGCAGGCCTTCAGGTTGCTTCAGCCATGCTTAGCTGAGAGCAGCCTCATGTATTTATTACCTGCCAGTAAGAGCCACCCCTGTGGTCATAAACCTTAATGTCATAACCATATTGTGCTTAAGTTATTTCCAGTTATGTGTGATGTCCGTGTGATGTTTTATATGTCTCCCTTTGTGCAGCTATGGATCTGGGTCCCTGTGTGGGGATGCGTTTATGATCTGCACCCTGCTAACACAAGGATCCAGTCAGCAAGGCTGTGGCAGGTAGGTGGAACTCTAGTTCACCTGCCATATCCATAGAGCTGTTTATGTCTCCCCTTTTCCTGCAGCTTGGCCGTTGAGACTCCTGCTCCTCCGTGTCTAGGAGGAGTGGGCTTGTCTTACTCAGCTCCTAGGTGAGGGTCATCTTGAGGGCTAGCAGGGACTTTTAGGTTCCGGAGCATGAGCCCTCCTACCATCAAGGTTGGCTCATGTAGCTAGGAGTCAGGGTCAGGTTAGGGATGCCTTTAGCAGGTGACCTGCTCCCTAATCCTGTCTTCATGGCCAAGCAGCCGTAACATCACCGGGCTCCACACGGCTGAGGATTTCCCCCATCCTCAGCCGTGACATGGTCACACGGAGCCACCAGCACAGCAGAAGAGGGAGCAGGGTGCAAAAGCGGAGCGGCCGTCCTCTTGACCGTACGCCTCCTACTATCCACTGCAGCAAGGGACCAAGCACACCAAAGCCAGCTCCAAGGAGTTTCCTGGCATGGCAGTTCTTCAGACAATGTGCTGACGAAAAGACACGAGTGGTTTGCACGCTGTGCAATCAGAGTCTGAAGCGAGGCATAAACGTTCTCATTAATACAGAAGTAGATTACACAAAAGAATGGCGTAAAGCCGCAGTAAAGGCCCCTCAAAAGAGCTTAACTCAGAAACTAATAGAAAACCTATAAAAGGACACTGAAAGCTGATGAACTATAAAAATATTGTTTTATTTGAGTACATGATTAAAAGCATACATAGAGATAACAGACAAATGCACAAAGTGCAGCACAATCCTGGGAGAGTTAGTGGAGTACAAAAAGGGTAAGGAGACAGGAGTGACCCGAATGTGGATATATCTAAATAAGGCAAAGTTACCATGTAAAATATATGTTGAAGGGATACCCACTATTGGTAAGAGTACAAATAATCTCGTCAAATATAAAGTGCAAGTGCAAACTTATATATATAAGCAAAGGAGAGGAGAAATAACCCTTCAATGTGGGTCCCTAAATACATATATGTATATATACCTATTCAAGTAGTCTAGGCGGGTAAATAAAGTGCAAGTGCAAATCACATGACAATTTGTAAAAGAAAACACATAATAAGTGTTTAATCAAAAAGCACAAGACAACCGCAAAAATTAAGCAGGTAAGCAGATGAACAGGGATAAGGTCACATACCGTGTGTAAAATGATGGTAAGTCCACAGGAAGACTGCACACCCCGACGCACGTTTCGATTTGAAACCTTCCTGAGCACAACCTGCATGACCAGGCATTTAAGTGCAAAGCACGAAATGCAGTGGAGTAGACACCTCAAAAACCAAGAAAGGTCTCTGGCTCCTCCTGCTTCCTCTTCTGCTGCAGTCGCGGCCTCTTCATCCACCTCTGGAGTGACAGTGCCACCTGGGTCACCAAGCTACAAGCAACACCAACACCTGGGTCACCAAGCATCTCCACAATGTCCCACAGAAGCGTTCAGCTCTCCATATCCCAAACGCTGGAGAGGAAGAGGAAGTACCCCCCTACCCACCCGCGATCCTTCGCTTTGAATGCCAGCATTTCTAAATTACTTGCCTTTGAAATGCTGTCATTCCGTCTGGTGGAGACGGATAGTTTTTAAGGCCTCATGGCGGTGGATGTCCCACAGTACGTCGTGCCCAGCTGCCACTACTTTTCAAGGCGAGCCATCCCTTCCCTTCACAACCAAGTCGGTGACAAAACAGGTGTGCACTGCGCAACGCCATCTGTGGCAAGGTGCACCTAACTACGGATACGTGGACAAGTAAGCACGGTCAGGGCCGTTATATCTCCATAACAGCACACTGGGTAAATGCAGTGGCAGCTGGGCCAGAGGCGGATAGCAGTTTGGCGCATGTCCTTCCACCATTGAGGATTGCAGGGCGCTTCAGTTTGCCTCCTGTTGCTTCCTCCTCCTACTCTGCTTCCTCATCCTCTACCAGCTCCTCATCCGGTCAACGTAACACCTTCACCACCAACTTCAGCACAGCCAGGGGTAAACGACAGCAGGCAGTATTAAAACTTATCTGTTTGGGGGACAAACCCCACACCGCGCAGGAGCTGTGGATGGGCCTTAAACAACAGACCGATGAGTGGTTTGTGCCAGTCAGCCTCAAGCCCGGCCTTGTGGTGTGCGATAATGGGCGAAATCTCGTAGCAGCTCTGGGACTAGACAGTTTGACGCACATCCCTTGCCTGGCGCATGTGCTGAATTTGGTGGTGCAGAGATTCCTTAAAAATTATCCCGACATGTCAGAGCTGCTGCATAAAGTGTGGGCCGTCTGTGCGCGCTTTTTGCGTTCTCACCCTGCTGCTGCTCGCCTGTCAACGCTGCAGCATAACTTCGGCCTTCCCGCTAACCGCCTCATATGCGACGTGCCCACAAGGGGGAACTCCACCTTGAACATGCTGGCCAGACCGTGCGAGCAGCAGCAGGCGATAGTGGAGTTTCAGCTGCAGCATTCATGGGTGAGCAGCACCACTTCACCACCAATGACTGTGCCTCCATGCGAGACCTGTGTTTCGAGTACTCCAACAACATGGCCAGTGCCGATAACGCAGTTCTCAGCGTTACTATCCCACTTATATGCCTCCTTGAAAAAACGCTCATGGTGATGATGAAAGATGATGTGGCACAGGAGGAGAAAGTGGGATCATTTCGTAGGGTTTCCAGCCTGTCATTCCCAAGTGGCTTTGAGGGTTGGCTCCTGCACCCACAAACCCAAGGTACACAATTGTCCAGCCAAGGGACAGTTCTGGAGGATGAGGAGGTGGAGGATGAGGAGGAGGAGATGCAGGAGGAGGAACCATGTTCACAGCAGGGTGGCACCCAGACCAGCTCATGGCCATCACTGGTGCATGGATGGGGGGATACAGAGGACACAGACAATACACCTCCCACAGAGGACAGCTTTTCGTTGCCTCTGGGCAGCCTGGCACACATGAGCGATTACATGCTGCAGTGTCTCAGCAATGACCGCCGAGTTGCCCACATTCTAACTTGTGCTGATTACTGGGTGGCCACGCTGCTGAATCCCCGTTACAAGGACAACATACAGTCCTTAATTCCGTCACTGGAGCGTGATCGTAAGATGTGCGAGTACAAGCGCACGCTGGTAGACGTGCTGCTGGTGGCATTGCCACCTGACAGCGGCGGCACAGTGGAAGCACAAGGTCGAAGGCAGAGGACGAGGAAGAGGTCGCCAACGCAGATGGGGCACCGCCAGCACCTCAGAAGGCAGGGTTAGCATGGCCGAAATGTGGAAAAGCTTTGTCAGCACACCACAAGAACCAACACCTCCAGCTGATATGGAACGTCTTAGCAGGAGGCTGCATTTCACCAACATGCTGGAAAAGTATGTGTGCACACGCCTACACGTACTGAATGACGGGTCTGCCCCCTTCAACTTCTGGGTCTCCAAATTGGGCACATGGCCAGAGCTTGCCCTTTACGCCTTAGAGGTGCTGGCCTGCCCTGCAGCCAGTGTATTATCTGAACGTGTGTTTAGCACGGCAGGGGGCGTCATCACAGACAAGCGCAGCTGCCTGTCCTCAGCCAATGTGGACAATCTCACGTTCATTAAAATGAACCAGGCTTGGATCCTACAAGACTTGTCTGTACCTTGTGCAGAATAGACATTTATACTACCATCAAACATACATTCTTGTACTCAAGTCAAGTGCAATGATTCTTTTTTTTTTTTTTATTTGTCCCAATATTTTGGGGGCTACCTACCCCAAAAAAAAAACAACTTTGTTGGCTACCTCCTCCTCCTCCATTTCGGCCTCCACCTACAACACCACAATCACCGCCTCCTCAACCTCCGACTCCATATCCACCTCCTTCTCTGAGTTGCAGGTTAATAATTTGTAATTTTTAGTTATTTTATTTTAAGTTATTTCCCTATCTACATTTGTTTGCAGAGCAGTTGCCATGCTCTTAAGCACATTTTACTGCCTTTTACATCCCTCTAGCCTTTTCAAGGACTATTTTAGAGCCATTTTAATGCAAAAAAGTTCCAATTTTAGTGCCCTAAACTGAAAAAATTCTTATTTTCAATTGTCGGGTGACATTTTTGGCGTATACAAACCCCTGCTGTGCCTGGGTAACAGGGGCCTAAATCTCTCAAAATCCTCTGTTGTATTGCTGGGTGAGAAGAACCCACTTTTGCCGTGAATGAACCCCTGCTGTGCCTGGGTGACAGGGGCCTAAATCTCTCAAAATCCTCTGTTCTATTGCTGGGTGACAAGAACTTACTTTTGCCGTGAATGAACCCCTGCTGTGCCTGGGTGACAGGGGCCTAAATCTCTCAAAATCCTCTGTTCTATTGCTGGGTGACATGAACCCCCTTTTGCCGTGAATGAACCCCTGCTCTGCATGATTGCATTCCCACCTGACAGTGGGGGCACAGTGGAAGCACAAGGCAGAGGAGGAGGAGGAGGTTGCCAACGCAGCTGGGGCACCTCCAGCACCTGAGAAGGCAGGGTTAGCATGGCCAAAATGTGGAAAAGCTTTGTCAGCCTTGGAGGTGCTGACCTGCCCTGCAGCCAGTGTATAGTGTGAACGTGTGTTTAGCACGGCAGGAAGCATTATCACAGGCCGCAGCCAATGTGGACAAGCTTACATTTATTAAAATTAACTAGGCATGGATCCCGCAAGACTTGTCCGTACCTTATGCAGAATAGACATTTATACCAGCTTCAACCATCCATTCTTGTATTTAAGTGCACTTATTCTTTGTTTTATTTTGTTATATTTCCTAATATTTTGGGGGATACTCCAATTTAAAAATAAAAAATAACACAAATCAGTGTTGGCTACCTATTCCTCCTTCACCGCCGCTTCCGCCTACACTGCCACGTCAACCTACACCGCCACATCCACCCATCCACTGCCTCCTACTTCTAGATCCAGATTATTTTTCATTTTTCTGTATTTTATGTTATTTTAAGTCATTTCCCTATCCACATTTGTTTGCAGAACTGTTGCCATGCTCTTAAGCACATTGTGATGCCTTTTGCCGCCCTCTAGCCCTTTCCAGGACTATTTTAGAGCCATTTTAGTGCCCAAAAGTTCGGGTCCCTATTGACTTCAATGGGGTTCGGGTTCGGGGTCGGGGTCAAGTTCGGGTCCCGAACCCAAACTTTTTTTTCAAGTTCGGCTGAACTCGTCGAACCGAACATCCAGGTGTCCACTCAACTCTAATAAGTATGCCTAAATGAATTAAGCACTTGGAAAGCATTGAATAATTTTGAACAGAACGAGTTTTACTCCAACAATTATCTAATCTACATCAAAGTTTGCAGAGTAAGGCTACTTTCACACTAGCGTTGTTTGAATCCGGCGTTTAATTCCGACACCGGAACTGCCAGCCGGATCCGGAAAAACGTGTGAAAATGGATTACATTTGCATCCTGATCAGGATTTTGATCACAATGAAAAAATGCCTTGGAAAAAACGGATCCGCCATTTATGGACTTTAACTTTTTTTCACATTTTTCGGGTTTAACATGCAAAAGCCGGATCCGGTTTTACGGAACACACGGTGCCTGATCCGGCGTTAATGCAAGTCAATGGGAAAAAGGCCGGATCCGGCGTTCAGTCAAAGTGTTAAGGATTTTTGGCCGGAGGTAAAAATACAACATGCTACAGTTTTCTGAAAAGCCTGATCAGTCAAAAAGACTGAACTGAAGACATCCTGATGCACCCTGAACGGATTACTCTCCATTCAGAATGCATTAGGAAAAAACTGATCAGTTCTTTTCCGGATTTGAGCCCCTAGGACGGAACTCAGCGCCGGAAAAGAAAAACGCTAGTGTGAAAGTACCCTAAACAGTCTATAAAAATGTAATGGAATAACTTCCTCATTCTCAAATTCCTCAGAGATTAGATTACCTCGTGGTCTATTTCTTCACCCATTCAAAGCTCTCCTAGTTGGCTTGAAAACCTGCTAACTAGTGTCCGTTATACCCCAAAATTGATCTAATTTCTGTACAAAAAACTTAATCTCCCTCCCATAAAGGTTAAACCCGCCTTTGTTGGTTTATGGGAAAGAAATTTGGGAAGACAATTCTCTGATAAAGAGACCAATATTCTCCTTAGCATTCCAAATAAACTCTCAAGGTGCGTCCGGGTACAGAAGAACGGATATAAAGTGTTGTCTAGGTGGTATAAAACTTCTGATAAGATAGCTTTCCTGTACCCCGACGTCCCCGATAGATGTTGGAGATGCGGTTCTGAAAGAGGCACCGTCATTCATATTTGGTGGAATTGCCCCCCAATATTTACATGGTGGAAACAAATCTTCCAGATAAGCACACCATATGTAACTCCAGGTCTTCCTGTACCCCTGAAATTGCTCTTCTATCTTTTAGCATAGTGAATACTGGTAAACAAATAAAAAACTCTGCTACCCTACTTGCTCTCAGCAGCCCACCTTCTGATCCCTACGCTGTGGCACTCTGCTAAAATCCCCTCCATTGAACAATGAAAAAACAGAGTAGACCAACTTCATCGCTTAGAAGAACTCTCCAACTGGGAATTAGGGACAAGAGATAAGTTCCTCTCTATTTGGTCCTCTTGGAGGAAATACAGAAATTCCTCATAACTTGTCTGTTCTTTCAGGTCTCTTACACGTGCATCTATTTTAACCTTATGGAAATATCTCTCCTTTTGGCTTCTGCATATACAACTTCCATTGTGCCCTCTCATTACTCTCTGCATAACCATTTTCAGATATTCAATTGGTTTCATTGTTAACCTGATTTCTTGCAAAAAAAATTGCTACTCAAATTGCTGTAACCTCATGCTCTTAATAAAGTATTCTTACCTAAAATCAATACAAATTGTTTATATAAAAAAAAAAAATAATGGAATGGAATAACAAAAGTCTCGTTTTTCATTTTAAAAGTCTTACTTGAGCAAGGCCCAGTACTGTTAAAAGTGCTTCAGGCATCTGGTTTTGCGTTTGTGAACGGTTATATATGCAAAAACCAGCAGTATTCCCCCATCATGTTGGGATTCCAGCGGCCTTGATACCTGTTCTCCATTGTAGAAATATTTTTATAGAACTCCTCTCCATGTTTGTCACTTACGTGTCAAAAATTGTGTAGGAAAAAGTCAAGATGGGAATGTAAGAAATGCACTTTCAATGACATTCGGCAGCTAAGTTGTTCATATGCTGTAAGCATGTTGTCTACTAATTCAGCATAGTTTGCAGCTCGTCTGTTCCCAAGAAAGTTCTGCACTACTAGCACAAATGTATCTCAAGCTGCAAGTTCCAGAGGGTTGATTTTTATTCTGAATGTGTCATTATGCATTAGTTTGCTGATTTCGGGGCCAATAAAAATTCCGGCCTTTATTTTAGCATCAGTTTTCAGTGTGCTAAACTTCTTCTTCATATACTGGAAACCATTTCCATCACGATCAAGTGCAATTTCAAAATCTTTCATTAAACCAAGTTTAATGTGAAGTGGTGGAAGATAAACTTGAAGTGGATTGACCAGTGATTTGTGTTGTACATTAAACTGACCAACTGTGTGCTCGACTTTGAGAGGCCACTGTCTCATTTTGTAATGATTGTTGTCATTACAACTGTTCCCTAGGCACAAGAAACACATATACTTTGTGTACCCTAACTGTAGGCCAAGCAGCAGTGCTACCACTTTCAGGTCAGCACAAATTTTCCATTTATGTTCTGAGTATTTGATCATTTTCAAAATTTAACTCCATAGAAGCATGGGTCTCTTTTATTCCAACCTCCTAAGCCAATGAAACAGATGGTTTTTCGTTACCATTGTGCAACAAGACAGCTTTCAAACTTGTTTTGCTACAGTCTATGAATAGCCTCCATTCATCGGGAACATGTATACCGTCTAACTCAGGGGTAAAAACTATGCAATGGAAAGTGATGTCTGTTTTGTACTAATGTAAATGGTCTTATGATGGAGTTAGACCAGAGATCAGCAACCTCCGGCACTCCAGCTGTTGTGAAACTACAACTCCCAGCATGCATACTTGCTCTTCTCTTCTCAGAACTCCCATATAAATGAATGGAGCATGCTGGGAATTGTAGTTTCACAACAGCTGGAGTGCCGAAGGTTGCTGATCTCTGGTCTAACTCCATCATAAGACCATTTACATTAGTAGAAAACAGACATCACTTTCCATTGCATAGTTTGCAGAAAACTTGGTGTGTTGATGACAAAAGTGTGAAGTTGAGGTGCCTCGTTGCAGCAAATTCCATTCCTGAAGTCTAGAAGCTAGCAGTTCTGACTTTTCTTTAGATAATGACAGATCTCTTACCAGATCCTCTCAATCTGATTGGCTCAGCAAGTGCGGCTGACCCTCCAGTTGTTCTAGATCAGGAAATATATTGTGACAATTAACATCTTCTTCTTCATCAGGATCAGAACCATCTGTTTCTCTACATCATGTGGTACTGGTTTAAAGAGGACCTTTCACTAGAATAAAAAATGTAAACTAAGCATACAGACATGGAGAGCGGCACCCAGGGATCTCCCTGCACTTACTATTATCCCTGGGCGCCGCTCCGTTCTCCCGGTATAGGCTCCGGTATCTTCATATGTTCGGCTCAACTGGGTGGAGCCTGCCGGCGTCTCCTTCTCCCAGGCTGTAGCGCTGGCCAATCGCAGCGCTCAGCTCATAGCCTGAGAGTTTTTTTTTCTCTCAGGCTATGAGCTGAGCGCTGCGATTGGCCAGTTGAGCCGAACATATGAAGATACCGGAGCCTATACCGGGAGAACGGAGCGGCGCCCAGGTATAATAGTAAGTGCAGGGAGATCCCTGGGCGCCGCTCTCCATGTCTGTATGCTTACAGTAGTTTACATTTTTTTATTTTAGTGAAAGGTCCTCTTTAAGAGCAGACTCACAGTCAGGATACACAATTTGTGACTTGTTTCTCTTTGAATATCCTGCAAAAGCCATTCCTTTCCTTTTACCATTCAACCACTGTGTTACCCCAGAGTAACACACAGTGCAACAAACACGAGGTGCCCAGCTTTTGTCTTGATCTCCAATTTTACAGTCAAAGTAATAATTGTAAGACTTTGTCAGATTCTTGTGCTGATCACAAGTAGTGTATTTGCCACATATGTAGCAGAAATTGTCTGGATCGTTAACACATTTGCATTTATCCATCTTAAGCTTCAAAACTGATAGCACTATAACAGATCACTTTATAAAAATCTGTCTAGCTTGCCTTATATACTTACTGCTGACATCAGCCTGAGTGCGTCCAGACAGGTCTAGACATGTCCATTGGAATATTTCCAATATAATGCATTAATATTATAACTGAAAAGGCTTTGCATGTATAACTTAAAATCTAGACGTGTCAGGCAAATTCCGAGTTCATATTTGGAACCAGTGCGCTCATTTTAGTATAAATCATGTTTTTCTCTCAGTAACAAAATCATTGTTGCGAGGTGTTATTAATTGACTCCTAACAGATGCCATATGCTGGATCTGTTTTTAACCCCTTAGGCCCCTTTCACACGAGCGTGACGGATTAGGTCCAGATGCGTTCAGGGTGCGTTCAGTGAAACTCACATTATTTTGCAAGCAAGTTCAGTCAGTTTTGTCTGTGATTGCGTTCAGTTGTTCAGTTTTTTCCGCGTGGGTGCAATGCATTTTGATGCGTTTTTTCATGCGCGTGATAAAAAACTGAAGGTTTACAAACAACAACTCTTAGCAACCATCAGTGAAAAAAGCATCGCACCCGCACTTGCTTGCAGATGCAATGCGTTTTTCACACAGCCCCATTCACTTCTATGGGGCCAGTGCTGCGTGAAAAACGTTGAATGAGGACTCATGCACACAACCGTTGTGTGCACCCGTGGCCGTTGTTCCGTTTTCCGTGATTTTCTGCGGACCCATTGACTTTCAATGGGTCCGTTGAAAACTCGGAAAATGCACCATTTGTCATCCGCCCCCGTGATCCGTGTATCCTGTCCGTCAAAAAAATATGACCTGTCCTATTTTTTTGAAGGACAACGGTTCACGGACCCATTCAAGTCAATGGGTCCGTGAAAAAACACGGATGCACACAAGATTGGCATCCGTGTCCGTGATCTGTGTCCGTAGGCTACTTTCATGCAGATGGATCCGAAGATCCGTCTGCATAAAAGCTTTTTCAGAGCTGAGTTTTCACTTTGTGAAAACTCATATCCGACAGTATATTCTAACACAGAGGCGTTCCCATAGTTATGGGGACGCTTCTAGTTAAAATATACTGCAAACTGTGTACATGACTGCCCCCTGCTGCCTGGCAGCACCCGATCTCTTACAGGGGGCTGTGAGCCGCACAATTAACCCCTCAGGTGCGGCACCTGAAGGGGTTAATTGTGCGGATCACAGCCCCCTGTAAGATCAGGGGCTGCCAGGCAGCAGGGGGCAGACCCCCCTCCCTCCCAGTTTTAATTTCATTGGTCACCAGTGCGCCCCCCCGGCCCCCCCTCCCTCCCTCTATTGTAATATCATTGGTGGCCAGTGTGCGGCCTCCCCCGGCCCCCCTCCCTCCCTTAGTTGTATTATCATTGGTGGCCAGTGTGCGGCCCCCCCGGCCCCCCTCCCTCTATTTTATTATCATTGTTGGCCAGTGTGCGGCTTCCCCTGCCCCCCCTCCCTCCCTCTATTGTATTATCATTGGTGGCCAGTGTGCGGCCCCCCCCGGACCCCCTCTATTGTAATAATATCATTGGTGGCCAGTGTGTGGCCTCCCCTCTCCCCCCCCCCCGGATCATTGGTGGCAGCGGAGAGTTCCAATCAGAGTCCCAGTTTAATTGCTCTGGGACTCCGATCGGTAACCATGGCAACCAGGACGCTACTGCAGGCCTGGTTGCCATGGTAATTTAGCAATATTACAATATTAGAAGCATCATACTTACCTGCTGCGCTATCTGTGACCGGCCGGGAGCTTCTCCTACTGGTAAGTGACAGATCATTAAGCAATGCGCCGCACAGACCTGTCACTTACCAGTAGGAGGAGCTCCCGGCCGGTCACAGACAGCGCAGCAGGTAAGTATGATGCTTCTAATATAGCAATATTGCTAAGTAACCATGGCAACCAGGCCTGCAGTAGCGCCCTGGTTGCCATGGTTACCGATCGGAGCCCCAGCGATTAGACTGGGACTCTGATCGGAACTCTCCGCTGCCACCAATGATCGGGGGGGGGGAGAGGGGAGGCCGCACACTGGCCACCAATGATATTACAATAGAGGGAGGGAGGGGGGGCCGGGGGGGCCGCACACTGGCCACCAATGATAATACAATAAAGGGAGGGAGGGGGGGCCGTGGGAGGCCGCACACTGGCCACCAATGATATTACAATAGAGGAAGGGAGGGGGGGCCGCACATTGACCACCAATGATATTACAATAGAGGGAGGGAGGGGGGGCCGGGGGGAGGCCGCACACTGGCCACCAATGATAATACAATAGAGGGAGAAAGTGGGGGACGGGGGGGCCGCACACTGGCCACCAATGATAATACAATAGAGGGAGGGAGGGGGGGCCGGGGGTGGGGGCCGCACACTGGCCACCAATGAAATTCAAACTGGGGAGGGAGGGGGGTCTGCCCCCTGCTGCCTGGCAGCCCCTGATCTCTTACAGGGGGCTATGATACGCACAATTAACCCCTTCAGGTGCGGCACCTGAGGGGTTAATTGTGCGGATCACAGCCCCCTGTAAAAGATTGGGTGCTGCCAGGCAGCAGGGGGCAGTCATGTACACAGTTTGTAGTATATTCTAACTTGAAGCGTCCCCATCACTATGGGAATGCCTCTGTGTTAGAATATACTGTCGGATCTGAGTTTCACAATGTAACTCAAATCCGATGGTATATTCTAACATAGAGGCGTTCCCATGGTGATGGGGACGCTTCAAGTTAAAATATACCATCGGATTGGAGAAAAATCCGATCCTATGGTATATTAACTCCTGACTTTACATTGAAAGTCAATTGGGAACGGATCCGTTTGCAATTGCACCATATTGTGTCAACGTCAAACGGATCCGTCCACATTGACTTGCATTGTAAGTCAGGACGGATCCGTTTGGCTCCGCACGGCCAGGCGGACACCAAAACTACTTTTTTTTCATGTCCGTGGATCCTCCAAAAATCAAGGAAGACCCATGGGCGAAAAAACGGTCACGGATCACGGAAAAACGGAACCCGTTTTTGCGGACCGCAAAAAAAAAACGGTTGTGTACATGAGGCCTATGGAGCATGCTTCGATTTTCACACAACGCAGAAGTGATGCGTGAAAAACAACGCTCATGTACACAGACTCATTGAAATGAATTGGTCAGGGTTCAGTGCGGGTGCAATGCGTTCACGTCACGCATTGCACCTGCGCGGGAAAACTCGCTCATGGGAAAGAGCCATTCCCATTGTAAACAATTTGTTTTCCGTTTTCATTTGTTACTCTTGCCTTCCAAAAGTTATTAACTTTAAAAAATTTTGGTCACAGTGCTGTATGAGGGCTTCTTCAGTGTAGGACAATTTGTACTGTTTGCTGGCACTATTTAATATTTCATATGAAGTAATAGGAAACTGGAGAAATTATTAATGGTTTGGAATTTTAAAAAAATTCCACCATTGTTTTATGGGTTTCATTTGGCAATAATATTGACATGTTTTCCTCCATTCTGTTGGTCATTAAGATATGATTACAGTGATACTAATATTACATCGTTTTTGTTATGCAATAATGTAAATTTCATAAATATATACAGTACAGACCAAAAGTTTGGACATACCTTCTCATTCAAAGAGTTTTCTTTATTTTCATGACTATGAAAATTGTAGATTCACACTGAAGGCATCAAAACTATGAATTAACACATATGGAATTATATACATAACAAACAAGTGTGAAACAACTGAAAATATGTCATATTCTAGGTTCTTCAAAGTAGTCACCTTTTGCTTTGATTACTGCTTTGCACACTCTTGGCATTCTCTTGATGCGCTTCAAGAGGTAGACCCCTGAAATGGTTTTCACTTCACTGGTGTGCCCTGTCAGGTTTAATAAGTGGGATTTCTTGCCTTATAAATGGGGTTGGGACCATCAGTTACGTTGAGGAGAAGTCAGGTGGATACACAGCTGATAGTCCTACTGAATAGACTGTTAGCTGCTTTTTTCTTGCCATAATTCAAATTCTATGTAAAGAAAAACGAGTGGCCATCATTACTTTAAGAAATCAAGGTCAGTCAGTCAGCCGAAAAATTGGGAAAACTTTGAAAGTAAGGGCTATTTGACCATGAAGGAGAGTGATGGGGTGCTGCGCCAGATGACCTGGCCTCCACAGTCACCGGACTTGAACCAAATTGAGATGGTTTGGGGTGAGCTGGACTGCAGAGTGAAGGCAAAAGGGCCAACAAGTGCTAAGCATCTCTGGGAACTCCTTCAAGACTGTTAGAAGATCATTTCAGGGGACTACCTCTTGAAGCTCATCAAGAGAATGCCAAGAGTGTGCAAAGCAGTAATCAAAGCAAAAGGTGGCTACTTTGAAGAACCTAGAATATGACATATTTTCAGTTGTTTCACACTTGTTTGTTATGTATATAATTCCACATGTGTTAATTCATAGTTTTGATGCCTTCATAGTCATAAAAAAAAGAAAACTCTTTGAATGAGAAGGTGTGTCCAAACTTTTGGTCTGCACTGTGTATGTATATGTATATATGTGTATATATATATATATATATATATATATATATATAAATAAAATCCCAAATACTGCAGCAGCACAGTCAGACGTTGTGCACTGGGTGCAATTCCTCACAGAGGCCGGCCCCTCCTCCTTAAAGCTGGAAGTGCTGCCTCGTCATTTGTAAAGTGTATGTGTATATATATATATATATATATCTACAGAGCTGTGTAGGGGCTACTTTTTGATAGGCAAATTGTACTTTTAATTGAAATGTGAAAATATGTATGTTTCTCATTACAGTGTTCACTGTATGGGATAAATACATTTAAATTTTAATAGTTCAGACATTTTCAGAAATACCAACAATATTTTATTTATTTTGTTTATTTTTATGTGCAAAATGGGGAATTGGGGAGGGGTGAGGTTTTTTTTTTAAATGTTTTTAATAACTTTTGAAACTTTTCCTAACTTTTCTTTTAGCCCCCCTCCTCCCAATGGATTTAAAAATGCAATGATTAGAGTTCTTACACCTTAGTCTGCAGTGGTTTACCTTTGCAATCTGTGGGAAAATTGCTCTGTTCTTATTCAGCCCTGCTTGAGACAAGGCTCAATAGGAACTTTACTATGAAAGGACTCTGAGCCTTCTCAAGGCTTGCATTCAGCTATCATAGCAACCAAACTGTGATCTTATCTCAGGGGGAAGGAAGTTTTGGTCATTAGAAGCAGTCTGATCACTAAAAGATTGAGTACATGCCATGGTCGCAGATATTTTCAATCACAGACACTGCTAGCAGGTGTCTTATGTAAAACAGCAGGCACCCACTGGCTATAGCTCTGAGTGTGCGCCATCTTTAAAAAACTGACACCTACCATACATGCGCTGCTGTTTGGAATGGTTTTATTCTTATGACTCCTGGCAGATCCTATTGAATTATAATGGAGTCTTTCCGGTTTCCGTCCTTTTTAGTAGAACAAATAGCACTATACACTACAAACTAAAAAACACTATGGGATGAAATCCAATGCTAGTATGGACAGAGGGGGTCATTTATTATTCAGAAATATGCCTGCCTATATTAGGCATATTTTTGGCGCAGATTGCGGCGCAAAAGTCCTTTGCGCTGCAATCTTAGACTTTTGCCTGCTCACGCTAGGTTTAAAAAAGTTGAAGTGGCATAGCCAGGAAAGGGGATGGGCCAGTATAGGAAGCAACAGCAGTGCTATGAGGATGTGGAAAGGGTAGGGTAATATAATACAAAAGGCATTTTTATTATGTGTCTACAAAAAAAGACATACAACAATAGACAATCACAGTTTGCTTAAACTAATAACACACAAAGAATTAAATGTTACCATGTTTTTATTGAACACAACATGTAAACATTCACAGTGCAAGTGGAAAAAGTATGTGAACCTCTAGACTAATGACATCTCCAAGATCTAATTGGAGTGAGGTGTCAACCAACTAGAGTCCAATCAATAAGATGAGATTGGAGGTGTTGGTTACAGCTGCCCCTGCCCTATAAAAAACACACATTAGTTCTGGGTTTGCTTTTCACAAGAAGCATTGCCTGATGTGAATGATGCCTCGCACAAAAGAGATCTCAGAAGACCTACTATTAAGAATTGTTGACTTGCATAAATCTGGAAAGGGTTATAAAAGTATCTCCAAAAGCCTTGCTGTTGATCAGTCCACGGTAAGACAAATTGTCTATAAATGGAGAAAGTTCAGCACTGCTGCTACTCTCCCTAGGAGTGGCCGTCCTGTAAAGATGACTGCAAGAGCACAGCGCAGACTGCTCAATGAGGTGAAGAAGAATCCTAGAGTGTCAGCTAAAGACTTATAAAAGTCTCTGGCATATGCTAATATCCCTGTTAGCGAATCTACGATACGTAAAACACTAAACAAGAATTGATTTCATGGGAAGATACCAGAGAGGAAGCCACTGCTGTCCAAAAAAAACCATTGCTGCACGTGAGCACCTGGATGTTCCACAGCAGTACTGGCAAAATATTCTGTGGACAGATGAAACCAAAGTTGAGTTGTTTGGAAGAAAGACACAACACTATGTGTGGAGAAAAAGAGGCACAGCACACCAACATCAAAACCTCATCCCAACTGTGAAGAATGGGGAAAAAAAAGACACACCTTACCATTGAGGCCTTCTGCAATTTCGCTGATAAAGATATTAAACAATATGGGTCCCAGAACAGATGCCTGAGGTACCCCACTGGTAACAAGACCATGGTCTGAATATACTCCATTGACTACAACCCTCTGTTGTCTGTCTCTTAGCCACTGCCTAATCCATTCAACAATATGGGAGTCCACGCACAAAGACTGCAATTTATTGATAAGCCTTCTATGTGGGACAGTATCAAAAGCCTTACTAAAGTCCAGATAAGTGATGTCTACTGCACCTCTGACATCTATTATTTTAGTCACCCAATCAAAAAAATCAATAAGATTAGTTTGACATGATCTCCCTGAAGTAAACCCATGCTGTTTTTCATCTTTCAATCCATGGGATTTCAGATGTTCCACAATCCTATCCTTAAGTATGGTTTCCATTAATTTCCCCACTATTGATGTCAGGCTTACTGGCCTATAGTTGCCCGATTCCTCCCTACTAGCTTTCTTGTGAATGGGCACAACATTTGCCAATTGCCAATTTTCTGGGACGACTCCTGTTGCCAGTGATTGCTTAAATAAATCTGTTAATGGTTTTGCTAGTTCGCCGCTGAGCTATTTTAATAGCTTTGGGTGTATCCCATCAGGCCCCTGTGACTTATTTGTATTAATTTTAGACAGCTGACTTATAACCTCTTTCTCTGTAAAGACACATGCATCAAAAGATTTATTAGTCTTCTTTCCTAACTGAGGTCCTTTTCCGTAATTTTCCTTTGTAAAAACTGAACAGAAGTATTCATTGAGGCAGTCAGCTAGTTCTTTATCTTCTTCCATATACCTTCCTTCTTTTGTTTTTAATTTGGTAATTCCTTGTTTTAGTTTCCGTTTTTTAGTTATGTATCTGAAGAATGTCTTATCGCCTTTTTTTTACTGACTGAGCTAATTTTTCTTCTGCCTGTGCTTTAGAAGCTCTTATAACTTGTTAGGCCTCTCTTTGCCTAATCTTATAAATTTGCCTGTCATCCTAGTTTTTTCAGGTTCAACTAGCTATTAAATCCAAGGGTTCACATACTTTTTCCACCTGCACTGTGAATGTTTACATGTTGTGTTCAATTAAAACATGGTAACATTTATTACTTTGTGTGTTATTAGTTTAAGCAGACTGTGATTGTCTATTGTTGTGACTTAGATGAAGATCAGATCACATTTTATGACCAATTTGTGCAGAAATCCATGTCATTCCAAAGGGTTCACATACTTTTTCTTGCAACTGTATACACTTGTAAACCAGTGCTATGCAATAGTACATTCCCAATATATATATATATATATAAGAAAAATGGCGGCACTGGCTCCAGAGGGAGAAGGCGGGTGCGCGTCCCAAAGGGAATGGACTGGTTTCCCTGATGAATATAGTCGGAAAAATGAGCGGCTCTCCAAGGATAAAAGCAGTGAACCCAGTGAACGTTTCGGCTCTAGTCACGAGCCTTCCTCAAGCAAAGATACAACTCAAATGACAGTGATTATATAGCGAGTACAAATCATGTGGTCACAGCCCAGTGGGTGTGTTCAACAATTCATAAAAATACATAACAATAATTAGCAATAAATACACATCGTGCCTGTTGGTACAGAGAAATATGTTGATCATCATTAAAAGCAGTGATAAGTGTTAAATACAGAACAATATATGGATCAGGTACATAAACATGATCAGATGATGTGCCAACATATAGTGTATACATTATACATAAGTGTATGGGGGAGGAGCAACGAAGTAATATCGCAGAACATACCTATCTAGCAAGGAGGCTCATTCAGCGCCGTGAAGTCGGCGTTGTGGATATCTTTCTGCGCAGGCGTGGCAGCACACCAATAGCGTGTGCTCAGCAGGCCAAGAATGCTGCACGTCATCGCAGTGAGCCGGCGCCCCTACGTCACTACAGACATCCTCCCGGAAGAACACAGTGTGTGATCCAGTGCGCATGCTCAACAGAGAATCGAGCTAAACGCGCCATCTTTGTTACTGGAAAGCTGCCCATAAACCAGCACTATGCATATCGCACCCAACCAAGGACAAAAACAGGCATAGGGGGTTAGAAAAGGGCAAAGGGAATCCCATTTAGCAGGGTACCCATATACCCCATCCTGGCAGAAAATCCTTCGCAACCACGATAACCGCAGTATCTGCAAGGATAACGCCAGGAATTCCAACCTCCCATCCTGCCCGAGAGGGATCTCCTCTGTGTGGTCCACAGATGCTGCAAAAGTGTGTACAGTTCAGCTCCCAATACTAAAGAAAGATTGTAAAAAGGAGGATTTTAATAGGGTGTCATAACGCGGTGTCTGCCATGCCTGCCAGCAGAACTGAACCAAACATAAATATAGAATGTAAAATATATTAGAATGAACCCCTTCCACGGTATGCTGCGTGTACTCCGACCATATGTTCCGTACCCCAAGGTGCAAAGTGAAAGTGATCTAAAAAAAGGAAAAAATTGTTAGAATAGGAGAATCGTGAGTTGTATAACTCTCAGCGTATGTACACAATAATGCAAAACAGTATCAAGCAATGAAAAGAGGGCAAACCAACCCTCACAGAACATCCCCAAAATTATAGTCAGCGTTTAAGCCCTTTGGCTTCAAGCTATCCAACTTATGGATCCAGCTCAACTCTCTGCGTTTAAGTATCCTGGATCTATCCCCCCCTCGCCGAGGCTGGGGTATATGATCCAGGATCCAGCACCTCAGATCCCTTTCTTTGTGCATGGCCTCAGTAAAATGTTTCGCTACCGGCAAATCCAGCCATCTTTTGCTTATACTGAGGCGGTGATTATTGAGGCGGGTCTTCAATTCAGTTGTTGTCTCACCCACATAAAGCAAATTACATGGGCAAGACAACACATAGATGACATGATTAGAATCACAAGTCAGGTGAAATAAAATGGCATAGGACACACCGGTATTAGGATGTACAAAATACCTTCCCTTACGGATGTATCTGCAATTAACGCAGTTTAGGCAGGGAAAGCAGCCTAAGCCAGACTTAGTCAATTTGGTTTGCTTCAAAGATCCCCTGGAGCCAATATCGGCCTTGACCAACTGGTCACGCAGGTTCCGTGATCGGCGATATGATGACAATGGTGGACATGAGAACTCAGGGATATCTTTGAAGCATGTACCCAACAATCCCCAATGTTTGTTCAATATCTTGTTAATTGAAGGACTGAGTTCAGTGTATACTGAAACAAACGGAATCCTGGCCTTTTTCTGGACAGTGCCCCGTTTTGTCAGTAATTCAGTCCTATCAAGCGTGCGCACTCTGTCCATGTGTTCGTTCAACAGTGGTTTGGGATAACCCCTGTCATGAAACTTAACAGCCATGGAATTCAGAGTCGCATCAAGTTTGCTCTCCTCAGAGACAACACGTTTGACACGGAGAAATTGGGAGAAGGGTAGCGACCGGATCATTCTCCGAGGGTGTGAGCTGTTGTAGCACAAAAACGTGTTGGTATCCGTGGGTTTTGTGTACAACTCAGTGTGCAACACACCCTCGTTGAACACTACACGTGTGTCCAAAAACTGGATCTCAGTACGGGAATGAATGAGGGTAAACTGTAGGTCGGGATCATGGCTGTTCAAGAAGTCGTGAAACTCAGCCAGGTCAGTCTCAGAACCTGTCCATATGAGGAAGATGTCGTCGATATATCGCCACCACCTCAGCACATGGCTGAAGTGGTGGGACAGATAGACGACATCTTCCTCATAGCACCGCATGAAAATATTTGCATACGTGGGGGCCACGTGAGACCCCATGGCCACACCACGTTCTTGCAAATAAAATACGTCCCTGAAGAGAAAGTAGTTATATTGAAGCACAATCTTAAGTAATTCAATGATGAATTCAGAGGCTTGAGGAGTGTAGGCTGATGTCCTCAGCATTTTCTCCACCGACCTGAGGCCCCTATCATGTACAATTGACGTGTATAATGAAGTCACGTCAAAAGATGCAAGTAACACTGAGGACACCTGGGTTAAATCAACGCTTTGTAATTTAATCAAAAATTCTGATGTGTCTTGTATATAGGATGACCCCCCTATGGAAAATTCCCGCAGAACTTTGTCTAGGAATATAGCTATGCTGCTGAAGATAGAGTCAGAACCCGAGACAATGGGTCGTCCCGGGGGATCGATGAGGGTCTTGTGAATCTTGGGCAGCACATAGATCACCGGAGTGACCGGATGTGCTACCTCAAGAAAATCACTAAGACCCCCATCGATAATGCCTGCGGTCAGAGCCTCCCTAAGACATCGGCGGATGATATCCGCTATCATGAATTTGGGGTCAGAATCTAAAATCCTATACACCTGTGGGTCATCCAGTTGTCGCATAATTTCCTGTACATATTTGGTGGTGTCCATCACCACGACCGCACCCCCCTTGTCAGCGGGTTTGAGAGTGAGGGTGGGGTCGGATCTGAGGGACTCCAAGGCTTCTATCTCAGTGGTAGTCAGATTGGGGTATCTGAAATCAGGCTTCCCCGAAGAGGATAACCTGAGCTCAGAAATTCCCTGTCTGACAGCACTGATGTAGGCATCAACAGTTGGCTCATTGATAACTGGTACAAAATTACTTTTAGAAAATAGGTTGAGAGAACCCAGAGCGAAATCACTCATCTGGGGTCTCGCAACTGCACTCTTCTTGTGGAACCATACTTTCAGCTTGATTCGCCGAAAGAAAGAAAACAGATTGGATTCTATTTCAAACCAATCAACTGGTGCACTGGGACAAAACGAAAATCCCTTGGACAGGACACTCACTTGAGTAGCAGTCAATTCCTTAGAGGATAAATTGACGACAGTCACTTCTTCCTCCCTGGAGCGGACTTCATTGCCATTGACCTGGTCTTGCTGCTGCGTGCTCCGCCTGGCCCCCCTGTGTCCACGGCCACCTCTCCTGATGCGTCGCCGCGTCTCTCCAGTTGCTGTAGACCCTTCTCTAAAAAAGACTGCTCCACATTAGGGGATGCCTGAGTTGTCTTTCTCCGTCTCCTGTTGTCTCGCTGTTGCATGTTGAGTTGTCTGTCGGTCTGCCAATTATAGATATTCCCTTTCCTGTAGTCGTCTGCATCCCTGCACCATTTCACCCTTTTGTTTTCCTCTGAATCTGTTTGGAAAGATTTCATATGGGAGGACGTATCCTCCATGTATTTGGTGAGATCTTCAGGAGATAAGAGAGACTGCAGACTGGCTTCAATATCACCCTTTTCGCACTGCAGAGTAGACAATTTGTGTTGCAGATACTCAATGTTGAGCAAAATAAAGTCTAATGAATAGCGATTTGATAACGATTCAAACTTTTTGCAAAACACAGGGTTATCAAAAAACAGATTTGGTCGGATGTTAGACCGCATCCCTCGGGGAATTTTTTGTGTCCTATGGTATTCACCAAGGGTCATCATGTGAAGACGCAGAGAAATGATGCGTTTGGAAAGATTTTCATACTTGCGCTTTAGCTCTTTTGCAGATGGGGTGTTGAGGAAGGTGGTGTCTCCCCCTATGCCTCGCAGGATACGTTCAGCATCTTCTGTTGTGTACACACAACCACTGGTGGAGGCGGGTTCAGATGTAGACATCATGGAAAACAATATAAAATGATAAATGCAAAAGAAGAATATAAATAGGCCGTGCTCAGCCAATGGGCCAAAATGTAGAAAGAAAAATGGCGGCACTGGCTCCAGAGGGAGAAGGCGGGTGCGCGTCCCAAAGGGAAAGGACTGGTTTCCCTGATGAATATAGTCGGAAAAATGAGCGGCACTCCAAGGATAAAAGCAGTGAACCCTTTATTCACACCGGTGGTGCAACGTTTCGGCTCTAGTCACGAGCCTTCCTCAAGCAAAGATACAACTCAAATGACAGTGATTATATAGCGAGTACAAATCATGTGGTCACAGCCCAGTGGGTGTGTTCAACAATTCATAAAAATACATAACAATAATTAGCAATAAATACACATTGTGCCTGTTGGTACAGAGAAATATGTTGATCATCATTAAAAGCAGTGATAAGTGTTAAATACAGAACAATATATGGATCAGGTACATAAACATGATCAGATGATGTGCCAACATATAGTGTATACATTATACATAAGTGTATGGGGGAGGAGCAACGAAGTAATATCGCAGAACATACCTATCTAGCAAGGAGGCTCATTCAGCGCCGTGAAGTCGGCGTTGTGGATATCTTTCTGAATGAGCCTCCTTGCTAGATAGGTATGTTCTGCGATATTACTTCGTTGCTCCTCCCCCATACTGTCATGGTCTTACCTGCTTGCTGCTCTCCTTCGTTTGACATGTGCTGGCGGCCATCTTGGTTTCTGGGTTTCTTGTAGCCTTCCACCCTGCGGCTCCTCCTTCCCCTGGGAGGAGCTGGATGCCTAGCTCATATATATAGGAGGTCTGTGGCTTCAGTTCCTTGCTTGGTCCTCTTGTGTTCACATGCTTCTAAGACTGCTGCTGCTTCTGGTTCCTGATCCTGGCTTCGTCTGACTACCCTTCTGGTTCCTGATCCTGGCTTCGTCTGACTACCCTGCTGGTTCCTGATCCTGGCTTCGTCTGACTACCCTTCTGGTTCCTGACCTCTGGCTTCGCAAAGACTCTGCTCGGTTTCACCATCCGTTTGGACTTTTGCTTTACAGCTTTATTTTCAATAAAGCCTTCTTATTTTCACTTATTTCTTGTTGTACGTCTGGTTCATGGTTCCGTGACATTAGGACCAAGCCATGAATTCTGACGGTACAGGGCCATCCTCGCTACCCACGCTGGTTGCCAGACTTGATCAGCAGGATCACCTGTTGGGTCGGTTCGCTGTGGCGTTGCAAACCCTGCTTGAACGCACGGCTCATTTCGCTCCCGTTGCCGATGGGTCGGTTGTCGCTCCTGGGCTCGCTCCTACTGCCGCTCCGGTTGTTGCGCCAGAGTCTACCCCGACACCTGTTGTTGCGCCTGCGGTGTTTCGGGGTATGACCGGTTCTGCCCCTCTTCCACAGCGCTTTGGGGGAGAGCCAACTCAGTGCCGAGGTTTCCTTAACCAGGTGGGCATTTATTTCGAGTTGCTGCCACATGCCTTTCCTACTGAGAGATCAAAGGTGGGCTTCTTGATCTCGCTGCTCTCGGACAAGGCCTTGGCCTGGGCCAGCCCTTTATGGGAGAACAACAATCCGGTGGTTGCCGAGTTTTCCGGTTTTGTTGCTTCTCTTCGGAAGGTATTCGATGTGCCGGCTCGTGCTGCCTCTGCTGCGAAGCTCCTTATGTCCATCAGACAGGGTTCACGATCCGTAGCTGAATACGCCATTGAGTTTCGTACCCTGGCAGCAGAGGTGGGCTGGAATAATGAGGCTCTGGTCGCTGCTTTCTCTCATGGTCTCTCGGATGCCTTGAAGGATGAGGTTGCAGCTAAGGACCTACCAGTTGAGCTCGAGTCTCTTATTTCTTTCCTGATTTTGATTGACACCAGACTCAGGGAGAGACCTTCCTTTAAGGAGAACCTGCGGAGGTCTTCTAACAGATTGGTGCCTACGTTTGCTGTCCCACCCGTGCCTCCCTCTCCTCCCACGCCTCCTGGGGATGACTTGTCTGGGGGTGAACCCATGCAGCTGGGGTTTGCTCGCCTGTCCGAGGGGGAGAGGGCACTCCGGAGACGTGAGGGCCGATGCATGTACTGTGGTCTCGGTGGGCATTTTCGGTTGGCATGTCCGAACCGTCCGGGAAACGCTCGTACCCTGAGATCCTGTCGGGGGCAGATCTTGGGTGGAGTCTCCTCGTCCCCGGTTTCCCGTGTTGACAAACCACTGATCACTGTTGTCCTCTCCTGGGTCGGGGGCTCGGTGACGACCCAGGCGTTGGTGGACTCTGGTGCTGGTGGTTTGTTCATTGATAGTGTGTTCGCTGCCGCCAATTCCATTCCTCTGCAGGCTCGAGGTTCCCCACTGGCTCTTGAGGCGATAGACGGCAGACCCCTTCTGCCGCCACATGTGACTCATGAGACCCTTCCAGTGGGGATAGCCATTGGTGCCGTTCACAGAGAGTCGGTCTGCCTCCAGGTTATTTCGTCTCCACACTACTCGGTGGTCTTGGGGTACCCCTGGCTCCAGAAGCATAATCCGACTTTCGATTGGAGATCGGTCGAGATCCTCTCGTGGTCACCGCAGTGTGGGGCTAGTTGCATCCATGGGTCTGTCAAGTTGCTGTGTACTTCCTCGGACTCTCTGTTGCTTCCTGAATATGAGGAGTACCGGGATGTATTCGATAAGGTGCGCGCGGTTGCCCTACCTCCGCACCGCCCATATGATTGTGCCATAGAGTTACAATCTGGTGCCGTTCCTCCTCGTGGCAAAGTCTATCCACTGTCGGTAGCGGAGAATGAGGCCATGGAGGAGTACGTGAGGGAGGCGCTTTCACGCGGACACATTCGCAAATCTTCGTCCCCGGCAGGGGCTGGATTTTTCTTTGTGAAAAAGAAGGGCGGTGAGTTGAGGCCTTGCATCGATTACAGGGGTCTCAATCGCATCACGATCAAGAACGCTTACCCGATACCCTTGATTTCCGAGCTGTTCGATCGCCTTAAAGGGGCCACGGTCTTTACCAAACTCGACCTGAGGGCGGCATATAACCTGGTAAGGATCAAGGCGGGCGATGAGTGGAAGACCGCGTTTAACACCAGGACCGGTCATTACGAATCCTTGGTTATGCCCTTTGGGTTGTGCAATGCGCCCGCAGTCTTTCAGGAATTCATCAACGATGTTTTCCGTGACCTGTTGCAGCAGTGTGTGGTAGTCTATTTGGATGACATCTTGGTATATTCTGAATCCATGGAGGCCCACATTCTGGATGTCAGACGAGTGTTGCAACGGTTACGAGAGAACAAGCTGTTCGGTAAGCTTGAGAAATGCGAATTTCACCGATCCCAGGTAACCTTCTTAGGTTACATCATTTCCGCTGAGGGGTTCTCCATGGATCCTGAGAAGGTTTCGGCTGTCTTACAGTGGCCCCAGCCCAGTGGTCTTCGTTCCCTGCAGCGCTTTTTGGGCTTCGCCAATTATTATCGGAAGTTCATCAGGGACTTTTCCATGCTGGCCAAGCCTCTCACGGATCTGACCAGGAAGGGCAGTAATTCCCAGGTCTGGCCGCTCGAGGCCATCCGAGCTTTTGAGGCCCTAAAGTCCGCCTTTGTGTCGGCTCCGATTCTGTCGCATCCCAACCCTGGGTTGCCCTTTGTCCTCGAGGTGGACGCGTCTGAGACGGGAGTAGGCGCCCTTCTGTCTCAGCGTAGAACACCAGAGGGTCCTCTGCTTCCTTGTGGGTTTTACTCCCGGAAACTGTCTTCCGCGGAGTGCAACTATCAGATTGGTGACAGGGAGTTATTGGCCATCGTGCAGGCCCTTAAAGAATGGAGGCACTTGCTCGAGGGTTCGGTGGTTCCGGTTCTCATCCTGACGGACCACAAGAATCTGACCTACCTTTCTGAGGCCAAGAGATTGACACCACGTCAGGCCAGATGGGCTCTGTTCTTGTCACGTTTTAATTACGTGGTCTCCTACCTCCCCGGTTCCAAGAACATCAGGGCGGATGCCTTATCACGGCAGTACTCCGAGCTGTCCAGGGAGGAGTCGATTCCGACTTCGGTCATACCTCCGAATCAGATCCTGGCCGCCATTCGCACCAGCCTGACCTCTCCCCTGGGTGAGCAATATCCTGGACTCACGCCTGGTCCGCGGTCGGTTGCAGTTTTTGGTCCATTGGCGTGGTTATGGTCCAGAGGAGCGTTCCTGGGTTCCCTCCGCAGATGTCCATGCTCCTGCCTTGCTCCGAGCATTCCACGCACGCTTCCCTCAGAAACCGTTTTGTGCTCCGCGGAGGAGGGGCCCTTGAGGGGGAGGTACTGTCATGGTCTTACCTGCTTGCTGTTCTCCTTCGTTTGACATGTGCTGGCGGCCATCTTGGTTTCTGGGTTTCTTGTAGCCTTCCACCCTGCGGCTCCTCCTTCCCCTGGGAGGAGCTGGATGCCTAGCTCATATATATAGGAGGTCTGTGGCTTCAGTTCCTTGCTTGGTCCTCTTGTGTTCACATGCTTCTAAGACTGCTGCTGCTTCTGGTTCCTGATCCTGGCTTCGTCTGACTACCCTTCTGGTTCCTGATCCTGGCTTCGTCTGACTACCCTGCTGGTTCCTGATCCTGGCTTCGTCTGACTACCCTTCTGGTTCCTGACCTCTGGCTTCGCAAAGACTCTGCTCGGTTTCACCATCCGTTTGGACTTTTGCTTTACAGCTTTATTTTCAATAAAGCCTTCTTATTTTCACTTATTTCTTGTTGTACGTCTGGTTCATGGTTCCGTGACACATACACTTATGTATAATGTATACACTATATGTTGGCACATCATCTGATCATGTTTATGTACCTGATCCATATATTGTTCTGTATTTAACACTTATCACTGCTTTTAATGATGATCCTACCACTGAGGAAGGGGTCATTCTTTAAATCCCCGAAACGCGTCTGGTGTTAATCCCCCCCATTGGGAAGAGAGACCCTGCAAGACCGAGGAAGTCTGGAAGATTGCCGTCCAAACCAACGAATTGCCGCAGTGATCTAAACGCTACTATACGATCGGCTCATACCTCGTGTAGCAAACACACTTCACTGGCGCCAAAATTCAAACTTGGACATCAGCTCTTGAGACCGGAGACAAGTCAGACAAGCTGAGTCGAGAGCTCATTATCCAGCACAACTAAACCCTCGGGTAAGATCTTGCATACTTCTTCCAAGCGATCGCTTCTCATAGCAAATACAGCGGGACGCCACTGTGCGTATGAACAGCCAGTTTATTGCTCAATAAAATCTTCAGGCTGAATACGCTTGGGATATCGACCATTGTTAACAATTGTGATTAAGGACTGTCTTCAGGCTGAACACGCTTGGGATACTGACTATTGTTAACAGTTGTGATCAAGGACTGTTTGCAGGAGAGGAGTATTTGCATTACCGCAACAAAAATTTATGGATTAATATACCAAACACGATCAGTGGATTATCTGTACGATCATTATTATAAACCTGTATGATCATCACTGAACAGTTAAATTTATTACGGATTATATGAACTCCACAACATATTTATTGGGATCCATAGTTATATTTATTGTCCGATTTTATATATTTTTACTTGGTATTTATTTATTGTTGTCTTTTAAACCTTCTATCAATATTGGTGATAATACTTATCTGCTGCTCTTCTATTCTATATTTTTATATATGCTGATACCATATCGTATTGTGATAAATAGTGTTATATGTTAATAAAGATCCCTATACTTTTAGAGTGTGCCCCACCTTAATTATTTATACTTTCCCTATAGTGTCCCTTTCACAGTACGATAGTTGATTGTTATTCTGTATACTTTGTAATCATTTTTAGGCAAACAATGCCACACACACTCCTTCTAGGTTGGAATCTGAAAACACTATGTTGCTTCTGCTGGTTCAGCTAGACCTCTCCCTGCCTACTGCTCCTGATTGAGTGATCCAGGCTGTCCATCAGCCAATCAGGGCAAGCTCTGCCACAGACTTCCTCCCAGTGTCATGTGATCCTCCGTATTCTTACTCCCTCATGTTTTTCTCTGCCAATATTAACAATGAAATGGCACTGGATACCGTTTTTTACTAGATTCTTATAAAGCAAATCTTCAGATTTTTTGGCAGACAAATTTTTTGGACATTCGTAATCAGTTCGATTAGTTTAGAATCAATAGGCTCACCCTAATATAGATAGAAATAGGTCAGATCAGGAATGAATTTGTAGCAAAACTATCCGAGAGTTTCCTACAGTGGCACAGCAGTGATTTTTCCTTATGTAGCCGAAGGGTTGTAAGATCAATTTCAAGCGTCATTAATTAAAGCACTAGTTTCTTACAAAATAAAGGAAGTAGTCATATAAGCTATATTATTAATACTGCATTCACTTTTTCAACATTTATGAAATCGTAGCATTTTTAGGCTTTTTAATGTGTGTGATTGAGAATTTAAAGCAAGTTGCACTGACACCACAGGAAATCAAAGTTTTTAAAACATATAATATTTAAACCTTTGATTTCAATTTAATTTTGGTATAGACAAAGTACTGATAATAATTGTCATACATAAATAAAAATTTTATTTTATCCAGGAAGCAAAAACTTTAACCATACTTACCATATTTGTAAGGAAAGTTCACACCAGTTATTTGATCAGTTATTTCCATCAGTTATTGTGAACCCAAACCAGGTGTATGTCAACGGGTTCAGATCTTTCCATTTTACCTTATCTCGGAGTAGGCTTCACTACTGGTTTTCGCTCACAATAGCTAATCGAAATAACTGACCAAATAACTGAATTGTGAACTTGGCCTTAGTGGTCGGTGTGACAGTTTTCAGTAAATTTCTTTAAAGCTAGAGATGAGTGTTTCAAGTCCAATTTGGTCGAAATGACTATAAAATTTGGTTTGGATCGAATACATTTGACCCAAATTGGAAGTGCCTTAATTGCCTTCAAAAGTCCTGTATGATGCAATGGGGATTCCTAGGAATGTATCAAACACTTTCAAGCTCTTCATATGTGGCAGTTTAGTTATGACATCACTTTGTGGGGCTTACATAGTAGAAACCAACCATAAATGTCCCCATTTTAAAAACTACACCCCACAAAGTTATTCAAAACTGATTTTACAAACTTCGTTAACCCTTTAGGTGT
Organism: Bufo bufo; assembly: GCF_905171765.1. Taxonomy (NCBI): domain Eukaryota; kingdom Metazoa; phylum Chordata; class Amphibia; order Anura; family Bufonidae; genus Bufo; species Bufo bufo. The sequence goes on along the minus strand of NC_053391.1, from coordinate 203,701,018 downwards.
TCCACAAGAATTAAAGGAAAATTTAGATTTTCTAAATTTCAAACTTTTGTTAGATTTTCCATTTAAATCCATTTTTTATGTAACACATAAAGGGTTAACAGCCCCAAAAAATCTCTATATATTACCCTGATTCTGTAGTTTACAGAAACAAACTACATGTGGTGGTAAACTGATGTAAGAGAACACGGCAGGACGCAAAAGGAATTGAGTGCCGCATGGTTTTCGGAAGGCAAATTTTGCAGGACTGGTTTTTAGACACCATGTCCCATTTGAAGCCCCCCTGATGCACCTACAGTAGAAACTCCCAAAAAGTGACACCATTTTGGAAAATGAAACAAAGATGAATCCTGCACCGGAAGTTTCTTAAGTTGCTTGTTTCTTTATTATTTCTTTATTAAAATATATGGTAACAACCTCAGCATCAATCCTCTCACTCCATAAACAGTCTACGCGTTTCGAACAAAAACATTCTTACTTATGACTACAGAAATGCCCAAATACCTGTAATTTATAGGGAACTATTTCTGAGTCCACCTCAATCCAAAAGTAGGGAGGAGAAAGGTAGAAACAGGTGCATAGCTCCACCTTCATTAATTAGGGCATTACTATTGTGACTATCCTAAACACATACATGGTGCATAAAACATGTAACATCACATTGTGTGTGCTCGATGATAAAAACAAGTAACAAAAATGGTTCATGTACATCCTTTGCAGTTTATAGACTCCAAACTTGAGTCCTATTGCACAAACCGCAAGCATGAGTTTACGAAAACCAAAAAACTGCACTGTCTGAATAAGCATGTGAAAATCAGTGCTGAATAACTAATTATGATATATAGAGCAGCACTGATTTGATAATCACAGCGTGCAGTGAAGAAATGGTACACATGGTGATAAAGGTATATGCAGGAAAGATGTAAAAAATTTACAGAAATAAAGAAAAATGGGACTGTCAGTTATAATACATTCAATAAACGTGCATCAGTTCTTTTCTTAAGATCAAACCAGTTGTGTATCTGGTCTTCAATCTAAATATCCAAAAGGCTTCTCTTTGTGCAATTAACCTTTTAATATCCCCTCCTCGAGATGGTGTGTAAACTCATTCTATAGCATATGCACATAAGTGCTACAGAGAACGATTATGTACAGTACAGACCAAAAGTTTGGACACACCTTCTCATTCAAAGAGTTTTCTTTATTTTCATGACTATGAAGGCATCAAAACTATGAATTAACACATGTGGAATTATATACATAACAAACAAGTGTGAAACAACTGAAAATATGTAATATTCTAGGTTCTTCAAAGTAGTCACCTTTTGCTTTGATTCCTGCTTTGCACACTCTTGGTATTCTCTTGATGAGCTACAAGAGGTAGTCCCCTGAAATGGTCTTCCAACAGTCTTGAAGGAGTTCCCAGAGATGCTTAGCACTTGTTGGCCCTTTTGCCTTCACTCTGCGGTCCAGCTCACCCCAAACCATCTCGATTGGGTTCAGGTCCGGTGACTGTGGAGGCCAGGTCATCTGGCGCAGCACCCCATCACTCTCCTTCATGGTCAAATAGCCCTTACTTTCAAAGTTTTCCCAATTTTTCGGCTGACTGACTGACCTTCATTTCTTAAAGTAATGATGGCCACTCGTTTTTCTTTACTTTTTTCTTGCCATAATACAAATTCTAACAGTCTATTCAGTAGGACTATCAGCTGTGTATCCATCTGACTTCTCCTCAACGCAACTGATGGTCCCAACCCCATTTATAAGGCAAGAAATCCCACTTATTAAACCTGACAGGGCACATCTGTGAAGTGAAAACCATTTCAGGGGACTACCTCTTGAATTTCATCAAGAGAATACCAAGAGTGTGCAAAGCAGGAATCAAAGCAAAAGGTGGCTACTTTGAAGAACCTAGAATATGACATATTTTCAGTTGTTTCACACTTGTTTGTTATGTATATAATTCCACATGTGTTAATTCATAGTTTTGATGCCTTCAGTGTGAATCTACAATTTTCATAGTCATGAAAATAAAGAAAACTCTTTGAATAAGAAGGTGTGTCCAAACTTTTGGTCTGTACTGTATGTTAATAAAGTGTTTTGCCACATTGGAGATATTAGTATAGTATGGATTTGTGATGTAATTTAAATGCTCCAGGATTCTTGTTTTGAATTTCCTAGATATACTTCCCACGTATAATAAATCACATTGTTTGCATTCTATCGCATATATTACCCCTGTGGAGTTGCAATTTATATATGATTTGATAGGAAAATTTGTAGTATGACCCGAATCATGAAAGATTTTTTTTTAGGGACTGCGATACCGCATGTTTTACAAGGGTGACTACCACATCGGGTAAAACCCATATACTTCAACCGGGTGTTAGGTTTATTAGTGTTGGAGGTGGATGAGAAGTAAGAAGAAGAAAGAGTAGTGGCCAGAGTGGGGGGACGCCTAGAGACTATTCTGTGTCTATTTTTGAGTGTTTCATACAGTGTCTCATCTTCATTCAGGATAGAGATACATTTGGATAATACCTGTTGTTTTGTGAAAACTGCTTGCTATATGTGAGAACCAGCATGGGGTACTGTTTGAGTATCTCTTTTTTGTTTAAAATCCAAATTTTGGAATAACAGGTCTTTCCTGGATTTTCTCTGGGCTTCGACTTTAGCCTTGAGATCATCCAGTTAGGATAGCCTCTATCCAATAGGCGGCTTTTAATATTCTGGCACTCACTTTGGAATGAATCATCAGTGCTGCAATTTCGCCTGGCGCGGATGATTTCACCCACAGGGATTGCCTTCAAAGTGTGCAAGGGATGGTGGCTATTGGCTCTTAGAATGGTGTCACCTGCAGTAGATTTGCTATATGTCTGTGTTAATATATTTTGGTTCCTGACACCTGTAAGGGTCAGGTCCAGAAAATTAATTGTGGCTGTATTATAAGAATGGACAAAATGCAAATTATAGGGATTATCATTCAGATATTTTACAAAAGGGGGTATGGCAGATGCATCATCACTCCAAATTAGGAGCAGGTCATCGATGTATCTGCCATACCAATCAATAGCTTCCAAAAATGGCTTTTCATCATTATATATATATATATATATATATATATATATACCGCTCTTCCCAGTAAGACATTGCAAGATTAGCAAGTGACGGGGGAAATTTTGCCCCCATAGAAACACCTTGTATCTGCAGATAATAACAACTATCAAAAGAGAAATAATTATGTGCGTTAAAAGGTAGTGGGTTACTTCCAACACATGATCTATAAACTCTGTATTATGTTGACTATATTTGTGTAGGTGGTATTCCATAAAAAGCAGCGCAACATGGTGGGATATGGAAGGATACAAAGAAACAACGTCTGTGGTCAGCCAGGTGAAATTTTCTTGCCACTGTTTGTTATAAAAACCTCTAAGAATGTCCCCAGTGTCTCTAACATAACCAGGGACGCGTTTGTAAAATAGGTTGCAAAATAGTATCCAACCATTGTCCCAATCACTCTGCAAGAGAGCCTATCACAGAAATTATAGGACGAAGAGGTGGAGGGTTTAACCCCTTATGGATTTTTGGCAAAGCATGAATGATGGGTGTGATGGGCGACTCCACATTTAAATAGGTACCGTATACTGTTTGTGATAAAAATAAACCTTATCTCTGCCTTTAAAGAGAGTCTCCATATACTGTTCACAATAATCAATAATGGGGTTTTGATGTAATTTTCGGTATGTGGAGACGTCCATCACAATTTCCATCATCTGTTGATAATATATTTGCCTGTCTAACACCACCACTGTGCCCCTCTTATTGGCCATTTTGATTATTAAGTCGTCATTACCTCTGAGTTGCTGAAGTGCTTTTTTGGGGGGATTAGTCAAATTATCATATTGGAAACTATGGGAAAAGGTGACAGTTTTATTGATACTATTTTGGGGTACATATGATTTTATCGCTCTATATTATGCTTTTTGTGAGGCAAAGTAACTAAAAAAGGCTGTTCTGGTACAGTTTTTATTTTTAGTTTTTTTTATAATGTTCATCTGACATATGTTATTTTTATAGAGTAAGTTACAGAGTCTACTTTTTTGTTTGTTTGTTTCCTCTGGATCAACTTGCAGGATAACAGGCTGAACTGGATGGACAGATGTCTTTTTTCAGCCTTATAAACTATGTTACTATGTTACTATGTAAAACACAGCGGTGTCCTGTGTGCTGCTGCAGGGGAAACCATATGTGTTTCAAAACAACTGTTTCTTCCTCAGTGGCTTGTTTCGAAATGCGTATGGTTTCCCCTGCAGCAGCACACAGGACACCGCTACTCAACGAAGGAACGGACACCTAACCTTAGACCTATTGGATCCAGCAAGACGGGATTACTTCACCATCTGCTTACGGCCTGGAACGGCACCATTCCCGCCGCCTTCTTTCAAACCGCCCATCTCCCGCCCTCGTGGGACGCCACGAGCGGGTGTCTGTGAGTATAGAGGGCTTTTTTACAGCAAGCAAAACAGGTAAGGACACAAAATTGTCTTACATACATTTTTTGTATACACTGCTGCTTTTTGTACACACTGTTGTTTTGGATACAATTGGTGACATACTCCGATTAATTACCAAACCACCAGCGAGCGGGATTGCCTAAAGGAGCATCCGCAGTACAACAACTGCGATCCCTACAGTTACACTACAGCCATAGACAGTGCTTACCTCCTTGAAGCACTAATCTATAAGCCGGAGGAGCACCTAGATACTGCCAACAAGTAGATAAACAAGAAGTAATACCAATAATAAGAAAAATAAAAGCACCACTAAAAATCCCAGCAACCATACGAATAAACCACCATATCTCCATACAAGACTTTTTGATAGACATTTGAAACACTCAACTCTGGATCCAATCTTGGACACTATACTTATCACTCTCTGGATTGCACACATTTGTAATTCCTGTATGGTTCAAATGTAGGATTTTTTCTTTTAAAACATTTTTTCAAATTTTTTTCATTTTTTTCTTTTTTCTCTTTTTATACCATTATTCTCTCCTCACTGCAAATTTTTTTATATATATTTTTTATATATACTTTTTATGTATCCTCTAAGGACCTTAATAAATATCCATTTTTTTTTTGAACAATAGTTTTTATTAACATTTTCATAAAAATAGGTTACATTTGAATGAATTCAATCACATGTACAAAATTGTAACAAGGGAGAAATTGAGGCACTTGTGAAAACTTCTAATTAAGAAGGTAATTACACTTTATAAGACAGATAAACTAGTACCAAAAATAGAAAGGTCAATACAGGTACATAAATATTAGAAGATATACTAGCATACAAGTAACGGACTAGAGAACAAGGAGATCATAATCTAATAGCTGCATTAGGAGGAATGTTGCATTTATTATCATTTAGCCAAACGTCCCAATTCTTTAGAAAGACAGTTTTCGAGTTCCTAGCTGATGCCCATAGACCCTCATATAAGCAGTTATTATCAAGCGTTCTCATTCTATTGATATTAGGAAGGATACCAGATTTCCAGCAAGCAGCGATTTTCAAACGAGTAACAAATATTAAGTGGCTGGCAATGACTCTAAAGTGGCAAGGAAGGTCTATAAGACCTACAGATAGTAAAGCCATCTTAGGAGAGGGGTCAATAGAATAACATGCTAGAGATTATATGAACTCAAAAATTGAGTTCCATAAACATTTAACTGTTGGACATTCCCACTACATGTGAAGATATGATCCAGAAGCATGACCACACCTCCAACATGCAGGAGAAACTTCAGGAAAAATTCTATTTAGATAAACAGTGGTTCTATACCATCTATATAGTATTTTTCTTGCTCCTTCTAAGTGATCAGAGCATTTAGAGAGTTTAGAAACAGAGGTAAAAACTTCGTTCCACTCTGAGTCTGTGAGATCCGAACCCAACTCAGAGTTCCACATGTCCAGGATATGCTGTAAGGGATTTGTATTTGATTCCTTCAATAGTTGATAACCTTTACGGATACCTTTATCTAATCTATGTGTCATGTGAATCCACTCCGTTAGAGAGGGATTGTGTGAAATAAAGTGAAAATTTCTTGGGGATTGTAGTAAGTGCCTTATTCTTAGGTACTTATAGAAATCTGCATTGGGGATGTTAAACTCTTTGTGTAGGTAAGCAAAATCAACAAAAAGATCATTTTTCTTTAATTGACCGGTATCAGTAATACCCAAGGAAATCCAATTATTAATCCGTAGGTCTGGTATGGCTAATTCACAAATTTCCAAAGGTTGGGAGAAGACTGAAGTGGTAATTAATTTTTCTATTCTAGCAATGGAGTACCAGATGTTGTGTATTGCATTCAGGGTTGAAAGTGACAAAATATTTTTGATACCAAAGGCCGCTGTAGCAGAGAGACGTAAGCTTAAATCATGGGAACCCATTATATTTTTTTCGAGTAAAACCCATTTTTTTGAAATGTCATTTTTGATCAAGTATCTCATTTGATCAAGTATGGAAGAGGCATAGTAATGTTTAATAGAGGGGACATTAAGGCCTCCTGTTTTGAGTGACTTATTAAGGATAAGTCCTTTCACTCTGGGTTTAAATTTCCCCCAGATGTGTCGGTTGATTAAGGCCTGAAGTTTTGTTATATATCCATTGGGGATAGCAATTGGAATATTACGGAACATATAAATAATTTTAGGTAGAATCACCATTTTAATTGCAGCTATTCTTCCTAACCATGAAAGCGAATCCATTCTTAGGTTGTTTAAAGAGTCGTTGATTTTATTGTATAGTGGCCAGAAATTGACTTTAAATAGTTTGCTAGTAGGGAAGGCGAGTTGAATGCCTAGATATGTCAATGATTCATCAGCCCAGGGGTATTTATACAAGTTGGAAATTGAACGCTTGGTAGATCGAGATAAACCCAGGTCAAGAATTTGGGACTTATTGATATTAACTTTATAGAAGGAAGCTTTGCCAAAATTGGAAATAATATTATTAATAGCTTTTAAAGCAGTAGTTTGGTTTGATGTTAAAATTAAAACATCATCTGCAAAGAGTCCAATGCGGTGATCTGTGTTTCCCACCGTTATCCCTTTAATAAGAGGGGAGGATCTGATATGTTCCGCAAAGGGTTCCATTGCCAGGGCAAATATTAAAGGTGACATGGGACAACCTTGTCTGGTTCCATTCTTGATATTGAATGGAGCAGATAAAAAACTAGATGAGTATATAGAGGCACTTGGATTAGAATATAGGGACATTACTGCAGATAGGAAGAAATTCCCAAATCCAAACTTTTTCAAAGTAGCCTGAATGTATTTCCAATGTATCCTATCGAACGCCTTCAAAGAGAGGAGCAAAGAAGGCGTTCGGGTGGTATATGCCACATCTAGAAGATCTATGAATCTCCTAGTACCATCTGATGATTGTCTGTTGGGAACAAAACCAATTTGATCATTGGCTATTAGGGAAGGAAGAATGCTAGATAATCTTTGCTAAAATTTTTGCAAATATCTTTATATCAGAGTTTAATAGCGATATAGGTCTAAAGTTAGCCGGTTTATCTGCAGGTTTACCATGTTTTGGGAGCGTAATTATCAGTGCATTTAACATATCCTTGGGGATTGAGTTTTGCTCTGCTATCAAATTGAAGGATCTAGTCAAAAAGGGGTTTAAAATGTAAGAGAAATTTTTATAATATTCGTTTGTAAGTCCATCTGGGCCAGGAGACTTATTATTTTTGAGGGAATGAATTGCTTCGGATATTTCCAGGTGTGTGATTTTAGAGTTAAGAGATTGACTTTGGGATGAGGTTATAGACGGTAGGGAGATGCCATTAAGAAAGTCATTAATATATTCAGAAGTTGGTTGAACAATGTCAGTTGTTTTTTCCAGATTGTATAGATTTTCATAGTATTTAGCGAATTCTTCTGCTATGTGTTTGGGATTATATAGTTTTTGGTTCTGGTTGTCATATAAAAAGGGGATTCTTGATTTGACTTCTCTTTTTTTAATTCTATTAGCCAAAATTTTTGATGCTTTGTTACCTTGAGAGTAATGGTCTGATTTGACTTTACGAAGGTGGAATTCATGTTTTTCATGAAGATGGAGGTATAAATGATGTCTGGCTGTTTTTAGTTTGCTGAGGATTTTTGGATCTAGAGAGGTCTTAGAGGAGTCCTCCAAGGTTTTGATATCAGCTAATAATTTATCTAGGATTTCCCTTCTATTTTTCTTTTGAATAGCTGCATGTTTTAGCAGTACACCTCTTATAAATGCCTTGTGCGCACTCCATAGTGTAATATCTGATACTAAATTATTGTCATTTGTTTTAAAATATTCTTTTAGTGAATTTTCTACGTCTATGCGTATAGAGGCATTTTGGAGTAAGGAATTGTTAAGTCTCCACGGGGAATATATTCTATTGCTGTACGTGTTGTCTAGTGTAAGAGAAATAAACGCATGGTCAGACCACGTTATATTAGAAATTGTTACCTCTAGCACTTTTTGAAGAAGCCATTTATCTGAAATAAAGAGGTCAATTCTAGAGTAAGTGTTGTGTGGGTGTGAGAAAAAGGTAAAATCTTTTTCATTGGCATGATGGACCCTCCAGATATCTAGAAGTCCCTCCTGAAATAGGAAATCTCTGAGTTGCGAGTTTTTAAGAGAGGGGAGAGGGGAAGGGAGCCTATCAATTGAGGAGTCAGGGCACATGTTGAAGTCGCCACAGATCAATAAAGATCCTTGTTTCGAATCCTGAGCTAATTTGATGGTGCGTTTGATAAAATTTATCTGATCAGCATTAGGGGCATAAAGATTAACTATTGTGTATCTAGTATTGTTTATGTCACATATAATGATGACATATCTACCCTCTTCATCTATTATTGTATTATGACATCGGAAAGCAACAGAATTCTTAAAACCTATAATCACACCTTTTCTTTTTTTTGAAGCTGGGGAGAAAAAAGTATGCAGAAAGGAGGGATGAGAAAATCTGTAGGAGTCTTCCTCATTAAGGTGGGACTCTTGAATACAGATGATGTCAGCTCTCTGTTTCCTCACCTCATTCCAACATGCTGAACGCTTAAAGGGACTATTAAGACCCTTAACATTTGCAGAGAATACTTTTATACCTTTACTGGCCATCTTGAACTTCAAGGTAGCATGCTAGAGTTACTGATCTGAATTGATTAACTAGTAGTATGTGAATAACATAATGAAGTACCCAAATGTTACCGTATGTCAATTGTGGGGATCGTAGAATTGTACCTTTGGTTTCAGCTATTTGAGGAGGTAGATGTAGACCTTTTTTGTGTAACCTTGTAAAACAATAAGTTAAAACATAGAAAGTAAAATAAGTAATAAATAACAATAACATAACAATGGTCTAACCGTGACCACAAGTTGTGATGTATCTTACTTAGTATGGGAGGCGTTAGGGAAACAGTGGATTAGGGAATGTAAACACTGAGATGGAATATGTGTTCTGAGAGGTAGAGCAACAGGGTGTGGAACCCCGCAAAAATAGTATAACATGGAAGTATACTTAAGGTAATATAGATACTGTCCAGAATAGATATCACGGAGGGTTTCTTCCTACTTTGGTCCATTCTGGAGTTAGGTTAAGGTGACTTCTGTCAGAGGAAGGCCTGTTAGGAGGAGAGTTCATTGCTTTGTCTTTGTCTTTGGCGCCCTCTGGTGGCACAGTGATGTTCCATTTGGCAAAGGCTTCTGATGCTTCCTGAGGAGAAACTAGAACAGTTGATGAGTTGTGATATCTCACAATCAGCTTAACAGGGAAACCCCATTTGTAAGGGATATTGTTATCCCTTAATGCTTTGGTGTATATTTGAAAATCACGTCTTCTGCTCAGCGTCGCTGGTGAGAGGTCGGTGAATAGGAAGACATTACAAAATCTTTCAGGGATATCCGACCTCTTTTTTTGAGCTTCTCTCATCAGGGAATCCTTTAGATGATAAAAGTGGATTCTGGCTAAGACATCTCTGGGAATAGAGGCTGGTAAAGCTTTGGGTTTAGGAACCCAGTGTACCCGGTCTATAATTAACTCAGACCCTGGGGTATCTGGTAGATATGACACTATAAGGTCCGCAATAAAATCTTGCAGCTGAGAGTCCAGAACGCTTTCAGGAATGCTTCTGAAACTAATGTTATTTCTTCTGGAGCGATCCTCCAGATCAGCGATTTTAAGTTTGATGTTGCTATGTCATCTTCAACCGCATTATGATTATCTACTAGTGAGTTATGCGCTGTGACAAATTCCTCCATTTTTTTCTTCTAAATGTGCGGTTCTTTCTCCTATAGTGACTATGTCTGCATGAATAACAGAGATTGTCTCTTTAAAATCGCCATGGATAGATCTTTTTAGATCTGCCAGCATGTCTTGCATTGTGGCAACTGTTAAACCAGGGTCTTTATCTGGTGAAGCAGGGTAAGTATCAAGGGGAGGACTGTATGGCTGTTGTTCACTCACCCTTTTTTGTTTTTTAGGTTTCTGTGAAGGTGGGGAACCGGATCCTGCTGAAGAGGGAGATCCAGGAGATCGCTGGACTGGTGCCGCTGCAGAGGACAGACAGGGCTCTCCCTCTGTGTGGCGGGAACCGGCGCCATCTTGTGAAGACCCAGGAGCTGGGTGAAAGAACGCCGTCATCTTCTGAGGCTGCGAACCCTTCTTCCTTCCTCTGGTCATCATCGGCAAGTCTGCCGGATCAAGGACTGTCCTGGGACAGGTAAGTATATTAAAAGTTCGCTGTAGTTATGTCGCTATGTGCCGCTGACGGAGTTCCACAGCCGGAGCTCCTGCACTATGCGACCTCTCCTCCCGGCATCCGGCCACGCCCCCAATAAATATCCATTTTAAGTACATTGCTGCACACTTGTATTTTATTCATTATACCTTATTCTTTATATATATCACAAACACCAAATCCCAGGTAACTGAGTGCCCTCCACCTTGACCTTACCTCTCAAAACCCAATTACATTTGCGACATCGGGGCGAGTCGCATGGAGTGAGCACCACACCATTTATTTCCAGACAGGTGCAGCCACTTTGACTCTACACATTACATGTGTTTTTTTTTTTTTTGTATTTACCACCATTTCAGAGAAAATGTATTTCTAAGGGCTCTTTCACACTTGCGTTGTTGGGTTCCGGCAAATGCTTTTAGTTCACTTGCGTTGTTGCGCATCCGGCGGGCACCTCCGGCAAATGGAGTGCACGACGGATCCGGACAACGCAAGTGTGAAAGAGGCCTTACTATGAAGCACAAGGAAATTCAGCAAGTCGTCTGCAAATAGACCTCTGTGTTTCAGTTTTTTATTTGTTTGTTTGTATTTCCATTTTTGTTTTGCACAATGAGTTGTATTTTCAATATTTACCATTTTGTGGTACATAAAAGTTATTTATTAAATTTTAGAAACTATTTCTGGGAGGGAATGGAAGATAAAGTAATTTCACCAATGAGTGTGCATCTTAAATGATGCACTATTCACCACCATTTTAGCCGGAACTAACACGTTGCTTCTATTCTGTACAATTACATTGATACCAAATATGTATGTTTAACTTCTTTTGCATAATATTAGTGTTTCATGCAAAAAAGTAATTTTACTGTGTAATTTGAATTTTTTTAAGAAACTTTATTAAAATATATCTAATGATATATATATATATATATATATATATATATATATATATATTTTGTTCTCACTAGGGGATGTCTTATGCGAATAGTTGATCTCTTTCATAGTGATTAGGCATATTCAGTATACCAAAGCGTTATAGCCCAACAGAAATCCCTAATAGGTAGCCTAATAGCCACGTAAGTCTCCATGACCACCCATCAGCACCCCACGACTATGTTTGCGCAGAATGATGGGAATCGAGAGCTACAGCAAGCCGCAAAGAGGAGAGAGGATAGGAATAGTTATAGTGGCAATATTAGAAGATGTAGTTACTCACTTTGATGCTTCCCTAGGTTGTGCAGTGATGGAAGGTCACAACTTTCTTCCCTTCTTTGCACACCATGGTCTATGGGCTTCTTCAGCCTGATAATGGTTCAGGGTGCCTTTGATGGTGACAAATTGTGAGATGCATGTGGTAGAGGCAATGATAATGCAGTTTTTCAGTAGAAAAGCTTTACTGAAGATTCAGGTTCATTAGTAATTTTACACAATTGCACTTTTCACATATTTTATAGGTTACATGGCTGCAAAGGAATTTAAAGGGAACCTGTCATCAACTTTATGCTGACCTCACTGAGGGCAGCATAAATTAGTGACATAAATGCTGATTTCAGCAGTGTGTCACTCATGAGCTGAAAGTAAGTGGCTGCCGTGAACCAGCTTCATAATCATTGCAGCCCAGGCCTTGAAAAGAGTCAAATCTACCTGAGAAGAGTCATGGTTATTCATAATCTCCTGCACTCTCGCCCACCTGCTGATGATTGGCAGTTCTTTCCTAGATAGAAAGGGATAGAACTAGGTAGAAGACTGTCAATCATCAGCAAGTGACCATGGAGAGCAGGAATTTAAGAATAACCATGACTCTTCTCAGGTGGCCGTGACTCTTTTCCAGGCCCAGTCTGCGCTGCAAGGATTGTGATGTTGGTTCTTAGCAACCACTTACTTTTAACTTTTAAATGACAGACCGCCAAAATAAACTCACTTTATTTTATATTGCCGTTAGTATGGGCAAGTTGATGACAGGTTCCCTTTTATAGGCTAATATAGAGACACTGCACTTCCCTAGCTGACATTTGCATAAGCATCCAGTAATAGGGCTGCAACACTTGCTTATGTGCAATGCAACCACAGGGCAGACCCCATCGTCAGTCTATGCTATGAACCTTTTTTAAAGGGTGCTGTACTTACAGTTAAAGTTACCACAAGCTTCCACAGCTGGATGAAGTACAATGGACATAACCAGATTTATGCCTTTTTAAGCCTGTCCAGTACCTGAAGCCATTACATTAATTTACATTATAATTTGTAGCATTAAGCTAGGAATATTTTCCTTCCTACATTTTACCTAAACTAAACAAAAACTGTAATAAGACTGTGACGAATACCATACCCTGACTGACGTTGGACGTCAAATACGTAGAGCCAGCGAGATACGGTATAGTCACTGGTTGCCAAGGCATGACGTTACGCCGTCCCTGAGGATCAGGTAAGGACAGCTTGGTACAGTGTTCACAGACTCCTCTTGTCCACATGGGCACAGAGAGGCAACAAGCTGAGGGAGCCTCTTCACTGCCCCAGTGAAACAGCGCTTCCTCAGCTCAGGAAGACCACCAGCTTCTCGTTTGATATGAGCCCGATCCGCTAACAGGATTATATAGGGTGAGAAACCAACCCTCAGTAGTGTATAACTAGGCCGACACACGGACGTGGGGATTCGTGATCAATATACCAGACAGCACAAGATTAAATTATATATTTAATTGTCTTAAGGGCTCTCTAGACCGTATACAAGATACACAAAGAATATATACAGTGGTCTGAGGTTTCAATACATATGGCGTGGTACAACAGGGTTAAGCAGAACAACAGTCAGTTTAACAAGATGGATGAGTCCTTTGGGTGGTGATGAATAATGGGTTTCTGTAAGGCTTGGCTGTAGTCACATGGGAGGCAATGATATCAGCTGTTTCCAGGTCCCTTCCAAACACATATGCAGCGTGACCTCCCTTCAGAAGAAAAGACACGCCCACTTGCTGGCACAAGCCTTTTGACCTGTAGCCAGCCCCTCCCCTCCCAGCCTTTGGGAGGGGTCCCCTCCCCCTCTGCTGGGGCTTGCAGCAAATAAGCCACAAAACCGATTAGGGCTCATGGCTCCAGACCAGAATGTCGCAGGAAGGTGGTTCTGGGACCAATGTGTCCGCCTGGGTTCCGGCTACCAGTAGAGTCCAAGCATGGTGCCGTTATTTGTTTTCTGTGGGGAGATATGTATATCTCCCCTCCCTGGCATCCCACCACCAAACTATGACCACGGGCCTGTTAATCGTGGCCACAGGGACACAAATATGTATCTGGTTTATGTCTGTCATGGACGGGTGATTCATTATTCCTTATGAATCGCCAGTGCCATGATGTCTGTTAATGTTCATTGAACGGGGGAATGGCCTAGACCCATGCAGGGAAGCTTTCCTGCAGGATCCGTGCTATCTGAATGGAGGTGAGAAATTGTAAACAAAGGTAGCCTGCTAGAAGTTCTCTGACATGTGGCTGGGCTTTGAAGCAGGGACCCCCTGTAGAGTTTGCTACCTCTGCTATCTGACAGCAGATGGCTGGTGTGGGAACATGGTTGACATTAAATAATAATCCATATTCCTCACATCTCCCCCTTTTAGAGGGCGCTAGGGGCAGAACATTCCTGTGTTTTTCCCGTGCGCCCATCCGCACCCTCTCTGGTGGTGAATGGCAAAGTGGTACGGCTGGTCGTACTCCCGCTTCTGGTCGGTCTGGGCCTGCCCCATACTGTCGTTCACCAACATTGAAAAGGCCTACGCCTTTTCCCGGAAGCTCATGACACACTCGATGATCGACACCCACAAAAACTCCGCCCTGAATGGATAGGGTACCACAAATTGTCTGTCCCTAGGCCACGCCTCCGTTGAGCCCTGCTAGACTGTTTCCAGGCACAACCGTCCTTGGTCCCAGACCGCCCTCTGGAGGTCTGAATCCAAGGGGGCCGTGCCACCTCCTCCGTAAGAGTGTTCAAGCTGGTGCTAGCCACTAATACCACCTCAAACTCCTGGTTGGACGTGGCCACAATAGGCAATACTGTCACGTCCCGTCAGTTCTACTACCTGCCAGTCCTTAGGCCACTTCTCTGGTGAGCCCTGCTGGACCGTGACCCGGTACAGCCGTCCTTGGTCCCAGACCACCTTCTCGGGGTCTGAATCCAAGGGAGGCTGTGCCGCCTGTTCCTTGAGAGTGTTCAGGCTGGCGTCAGCCACTAACGCCGCCTGAAACTCCTGAACGGACATGGCCAGAATAGATGAGACTGCCACGTCCTCTGTCAGGTCCTGGGGACCTGTCTCCTGGCCTCCATCTGACTCGGCAGCCACTTGGTCGGAATAGGGAAAGCCTTCAGACCCCTGAGAGGCCCCTAGGGCCCCAGCACTCCCACTGTGCGTGACAGCAGCTATGGCCGCTGCCACCGCTGGTAGCGTCTGCTTCCCCTCGGCTTCCGACCAAGTTGCCAGTCCAGACAGACTAACCTGGCCCTCTGACATCCCAGTTGTGGAAGAACCCTGCACTGTGGCTTTACCTGGGAGCCCTACTTCTCCTGGGACAGACCTAATTTGCATTCTCCTCCTCCGCAGCTGTCTGCCCCCTGCTTGTCCCCTCAGTCACCACACCTGAGGACAACAGGTTCCAGCATGCTTGCTGGCCACACCCTGGAGCCTCAGCATAGCTGGTGTGAATGGCCCCATCCCCACTGAGTGGAGAGGTACCACATTACATCCCCCACCCCCACATCCCCATCAACAGGCATGTTATGAACATTAACAGTATCAACAGAGGTGGACATGGCCAGTGATAGCCAGTTCGCATTGTTCGCCCGCGAACATATGCGGGCTGCCATCTTTTTTCACAAGTCCGGTGAGGCACAGGTAAGCCCTTACCTGTGCCTCGAGCCTGTCTGAAAACAAGTGCGGTCATCAGGAGCAGGCAGTTCCGAGAACAGCCACAGGGGGCCTTCATCGGGCTGTTCTCGGAACTGCCTGCTCCCGATGACAGCACTTGTTTTCAGACCGGCTCGCGTGAAGGACGCCATTTTCAGCTTCCAAATACCCCAGGCAGCTGACTTCACGCGACCGGGCTTACCTGTGCCTCGCCGAACTTGTGAAAAAAGATGGCAGCCCACATATGTTCGCGGGCGAACAATGCGAACTGGCCATCACTGGACATGGCATCACATTCTGGGGGATCGGACGTCGGGTTGTCAGCGGCCACGTACTTAGACACAAGCCGCCCCAAGTCCGTCCTCAGCAAAACACTGGCAGGGATATTTGAGGATACCCCCACCTCCCTTACTCCTCGACCTGCGCCCCAGTCCAAATAGACCTTGGTGACGGGCACCGCCGGTTCTACTCCTCCAATCCCGGAGACAGTAAGGGATCTCCTGGGCAATAAATCATGGGGTGCCACCAGTTCAGGCCGTACCAGAGTCATCTCAATGCTGGTGTCTCTAAGTCCCATGGCCACAGCCTGGCCCATGGTGACCAGTTGAAAATTGTCAAGGGACCTCCCACCACCCCCACCCACGCACAACACAGTGAACGGTTTCCGGGTCGATGACTGAGACCTGTCCTGGCTGCTTACACAGGTGGCAAAGTCGGGGTCCCCCACCGACGTGGAAAGTGAAGCAGGGGCCGGTTCCCACTTGGGTCTAGGGGCAGGCGTAGCAGGTGCAGCGTGCGTCTTACCCCCTCTCCAGCCGACAGGTTTCTGGGCCTCTAAAGTCCTGTTGTTGGTGTCATCATCGGCCAGGGCTGCTGTTGCGGAGGCCCCGTTTGGCTTCTGGTCACGGAGATACTGCTTGAGGTCCTCCGGGCAATTCCACAAAAACTGCTCTGTGGCAATGAGCTCCTTCAGCTGCTGGACGGTGGTGAGCTCCATTCCCATGGTCCATTGGTCAACTGCTTTCAGCAGGGCCCGCATGTGATCGGCCCAGCTCTGGGTAGGAACCCGCTGCAGACTTCTGAGCATTTTCCGGTACGACTCAGGGGTTAAGTTGTACTGCCGGACCAGAGCCTGCGTGATGTCTTCATAGCTCAGGACAGTCTCACTGGGCAGGTACCCAAATATTTCAAGAGCTTTTCCCCTGAGAAGTGGCGTTAAGAATCTGACCCATTGGTCCTTCGGCAGCTGGTACTGATGGCAGGCCATCTCAAACGCCAACAACAAAGTGTCCAAGTCCCCATCTTTGTCCAGCAGGGGGAAGTCCTCCGCCCGCAGTTTTGGAATCCGGATCTCTGGATACTCACATCGGGCTGAGGAGGGCTGCTGGAGTTGGAGCTGGAGCACTCGCAGCTGATGCTCATGCTCTGCTTGCTCGCGTCGTTCTGCAGCTTGCTCATGATGTTCTGCAGCCTCTATTTACTCGCAACACTCTTCAGCTGCCATGAGGATCTCGTTGGAAGCCTGGTCTCCAGCCTGGAGACGGTCTATGGCAGCCTGTAGGAGAGCAGCTGAGCCTGCCTGGCTGGGGGATGGTCAGGTGGAGTGAGGCCCACCGTGGGCCTCAACACCAACAACTGGCTCATTGGGAAGCTTTGGCTGTGCTCCCCATCACTTTAAATAAAGTTGCCTTCTACCTCCTCTTGGCCCCCTATCTGGACTGTATCCTCCCCGCCACCATTCATAGCATCAGCCATCACCTTCACTTTGCTTCTTGTGATACTGGCCATCATTGCCACGGATGATCACTGACACAGACTGCAACCTGATGCACACACACACACCTTATTGTATTTGCACTCAGACTGTCTAGTGTTAAGCTGATCTTAAGACTCCAGCGACAAAAGCTACTGCTGGTAGTCTTTAGTGTCTGGGAGTATGGGTCCAACACTCACACACACTAGTATCTCGATCCCACTTTGCTGCCACCAATATGTGACGAATACCGTACCCCGACTAACCAAATACGTAGAGCCAGCGATATACGGTATAGTTACTGGTTACCAAGGCATGACGTTATGCCGTCCCTGAGGAGCAGGTAAGGTCAGATTGGTACAGTGTTCACAGACTCCTACTGTCCACACGGGCACAGAGAGGCAACAAGCTGAGGGAGTCTTTTCACTGCCCCAGTGAAACAGCGCTTCCTCAGCCCGGGAAGATTGCCACCAGCTTTTCGTCGGATATATGCCCGGTCTGCTAATAGGATTATATAAGGTGGCAAACCAACCAGCAATAGCATATATTTAGACCGAAAAATGGACGTATGGATTCATGATTGAGATACCAGACAGCACAAGATGAAATTGTATATTTAATTGCCTTAAGGGCTTACTAGACAGTACACAATATACACAAAGAATATATACCGTGTTCTGAGGTTTAAATATAGATGGCGTGGTACAACAGAGTTAAGCAGAACAAAAGTCAGTTTACCAGATGATGAGTCCTTTGGGTGGTGATGAAT
Source organism: Bufo bufo (assembly GCF_905171765.1). Lineage (NCBI taxonomy): Eukaryota > Metazoa > Chordata > Amphibia > Anura > Bufonidae > Bufo > Bufo bufo. The sequence goes on along the minus strand of NC_053391.1, from coordinate 203,682,825 downwards.
ACTGGGTTTCTGTAAGGCCTGGCTGTAGTTACATGGGAGGCAGTGATGTCAGCCATTTCCAAGTCCCTTCCAAACACATATTCAGCGTGACCTCCCTTCAGAAGAAAAGACATGCCCGCTTGCTGGCACAAGCCTTTTGACCTGTAGCCAGCCTCACAGCCTCTGGGAGGGGTCCCCTCTCCCTCTGCTGGGGCTGGCAGCAAATGAGCCACAAAACCGATTAGGGCTCATGGCTCCAGAAAAGAATGTTGCAGGAAGGTGGTCCAAGCATGGTACTGTTATTTGTTTTCTGTGGGGAGATATGTATATCTCCCCTCCCTGGCATCCCACCACCAAACTATGACCACGGGCCTGTTCATCATGGCCTCAGGGACACAAATATGTATCTGATTTTTGTCTGTGATGGACGGGAAATTCATTATTCCTTATGAATCGCCGGTGCCATGATGTCTGATAATGTTCATTGAACGGGGGAATGGCCTAGACCCCCTGCAGGGAAGCTTTCCTGCAGGATCCGTGCTATCTGAATGGAGGTGAGAAATTGTAAACAAAGGTGGCCTGCTAGAAGTTCTCTGCCATGTGGCTGGGCTCTGAAGCAGGGCCCCCTGTGGAGTTCACTACCTCTGCTATCTGACAGCAGATGGCTGGTGTGGGAACATGGCTGACTAAATAATAGTCCATATTCTACACAAAGACTTTCACCGGAGATTAATTTAAATGACATAAATGACATTGAAATGCCAATATATATATATATATATATATATATATATATATAAATAAAACTTTGTAGCACTCTGCCGTCTGCTTGCTGCTGGAAGTCGGGTTCCCACCCCGTCTTAAAGTAACGATAAATACTCCAGCGTTTATGAAGCAAAAGAATAGGTATTTATTGGATAGTGTGGCACTATCCAATAAATACCTATTCTTTTGCATCATAAACGCTGGATTATTTATCGTTAATATATATATATATATATATATATATATATATATATTAGTATTTACTATATTTGACATGCTCAATTACTCCCTTTCTAGCCTTCTCAAATTCTGTCTTTCAATAAACTATATCATAATTGCATTTTGGACCCACATTATAAGCATATGCAAAGAGTTGGAGAGTTAATCTACTTTGTGCAATCAGTGTGTGATATTAAAGACACCTATTTAGTCTGCTGCTTGTCTAGTGGGGCTGTGCATAATCTATCTTATTGCAAGGCTAATCCATCAAAAGCAGTAGTGTGTAGTGTACTCTGCCTTTTCTAATTATGACACTAATAAGTCACTAATAAAGTGTAAATGTCCTTTCTAGGACATTCACTGAGATTCAGAAAAGAAGCACATTGACTTGTAGTCTCAGAATAACTACCACATAAATAAGAAAAAGATTGAGATATAAATGAGAAATAAGAAACAATACCAAGATAATAAATAATTTAACTTTTAGAGAAAAAGTTTGACGAGGGGGTCACATATTTGTCTCACAAGAAAAGTAACCCTTTCAGCTAAGAACATGTGCTGTTCCTGTTCTCCACGAACGGCACAAGGATCCTTTGAATTCAATGGGTATATTCAGACATAATATGCACCACTTTGGTATGTTTTCTAGAGCAAGTACTGATTAAAAAAACTCAATAGGACTGGTTGCACAATGTCCTGGACATACCAAACACTGATCAATGTTCCCTCCATAAATACCAGATGGGAACTAATGGCACTCCACACTATGACACCTGGCCTTGGACCCATATGTCTCCGCACTATGTGTGATTGAAATAGGTGCTCTCCAACCTTCCTTCTAACTCTGATGTGGTCATCAATGGCAAACAATAGTATTTAAAAAAAAAAAGAGACGTGAGGCAACGCTACATGTGTGGTGTCGTCTGACACATACAATAGCGTACAGCTATATTCTGCATACCATCTTTTGTTGTGAAGAGTCACAACTAGAGTTGAGCGTACACCTGGATGTTCTGGTTCGAGAAGTTCGGCCGAACTTCCCGGGAATGCTCGGGTTCGGGATCCGAATCCGACCGGAACATCGTCCCGAACCCGAACCCCATTGAAGTCAATGGGGACCCGAACTTTTTGGCACTAAAAAGGCTGTAAAACAGCCCAGGAAAGGGCTAGAGGGCTAAAAAAAGGGCAGCAAAATGTAGTTAAATCCCCTGCAAACAAATGTGGATAGGGAAATGAATTAAAATAAAAATAAAATAAATAAAAATTAACCAATATCAATTGGAGAGAGGTCCCATAGCAGAGAATCAGGCTTCATGTCAGCAGAGAATCAGTCTTCATGTCATAGCAGAGAATCAGGCTTCACGTCACCCAAAACTGGAACAGTCCATTGTCAGATAGTTAGGCCCCGGCACCCAGGCAGAGGAGAGAGGTCCCATAACATAGAATCTGGCTTCATGTCAGCAGAGAATCAGTCTTCATGTCATAGCAGAGAATCAGGCTTCATGTCATAGCAGAGAATCAGGCTTCACGTCACCCACCACTGGAACAGTCCATTGTCAGATATTTAGGCCCAGGCACCCAGGCAGAGGAGAGAGGTCCCATAGCAAAGAATCTGGCTTCATGTCAGCAGAGAATCAGTCTTCATGTCATAGCAGAGAATCAGGCTTCACGTCACCCACCACTGGAACAGTCCGTTGTCAGATATTTAGGCCCCGGCACCCAGGCAGAGTAGAGAGGTCCCATAACAGAGATTCAGGCTTCATGTGAGCAGAGAATCAGTCTTCATGTCATAGCAGAGAATCATGCTTCACGTCACCCAACATTGGAACAGTCCATTGTCATATAATTCAGGCCCCGGCACCCAGGCAGAGGCGAGAGGTCCCATAACAGAGATTCAGGCTTCATGTCAGCGACTCAGCAGAGAATCAGTCGTCATCTCATAGCAGAGAATCAGGCTTCATGTCACCCACCACTGGAACAGGCCACTGTCAGATATTTTTAGGCCCCGGCACCCAGACAGAGGAGAGAGGTCCCATAACATAGAATCTGGCTTCATGTCAGCAGAAAATCTGTCTTCCTGTCATAGCAGAGAATCAGGCTTCACGTCACCCACCACTGGAACAGTCCATTGTCAGATATTTAGGCCCAGGCACCCAGGCAGAGGAGAGAGGTCCCATAGCAGAGAATCTGGCTTCATGTCAGCAGAGAATCAGTCTTCATGTCATAGCAGAGAATCATGCTTCACGTCACCCACCATTGGAACAGGCCATTGTCAGATATTTAGGCCCCGGCACCCAGACAGAGGAGAGAGGCCCCATAACAGAGATTCAGGCTTCATGTCAGCGACTCAGCAGAGAATCAGTCTTCATCTCATAGCAGAGAATCAGGCTTCATGTCACCCACCACTGGAACAGGCCACTGTCAGATATTTTTAGGCCCCGGCACCCAGACAGAGGAGAGGTTCATTCAACTTTGGGTTGCCCCGCAATATAATGGTAAAATGAAAATACAATAATATATGGTTATGGGGAGGTAGTTAATGTCTAATCTGCACAAGGGATGGACAGGTCCTGTGGGATCCATGCCTGGTTCATTTTAATGAACGTCAGCTTGTCCACATTGGCTGTAGACAGGCGGCTGCGTTTGTCTGTAATGACGCCCCCTGCCGTGCTGAATACACGTTCAGACAAAATGCTGGACGCCGGGCAGGCCTGCACCTCCAAGGCATAAAAGGATAGCTCTGGCCACGTGGACAATTTGGAGACCCAGAAGTTGAATGGGGCCGAACCATCAGTCAGTACGTGGAGGGGTGTGCACAGGTACTGTTCCACCATGTTAGTGAAATGTTGCCTCCTGCTAACACGTTCCGTATCAGGTGGTGGTGCAGTTAGCTGTGGCGTGTTGACAAAACTTTTCCACATCTCTGCCATGCTAACCCTGCCCTAAGAGGAGCTGGCCGTGACACAGCTGCGTTGGCGAACTCTTGCTCCTCCTCTGACTTCGCCTTGGGCTTCCACTTGTTCCCCTGTGACATTTGGGAATGCTCTCAGTAGCGCGTCTACCAACGTGCGCTTGTACTCGCGCATCTTCTATCACGCTCCAGTGCAGGAAGTAAGGTGGGCACATTGTCTTTGTACCGTGGATCCAGCAGGGTGGCAACCCAGTAGTCCGCACACGTTAAAATGTGGGCAACTCTGCTGTCGTTGCGCAGGCACTGCAGCATGTAGTCGCTCATGTGTGCCAGGCTGCCCAGAGGTAAGGACAAGCTGTCCTCTGTGGGAGGCGTATCGTTATCGTCCTGCGTTTCCCCCCAGCAACGCACCAGTGATGGGCCCGAGCTGCGTTGGGTGCCACCCCGCTGTGAACATGCTTCATCCTCATCCTCCTCCACCTCCTCCTCATCCTCGTCCTCCCCGTCCTCCAGTAGTGGGCCCTGTCTGGCCACATTTGTACCTGGCCTCTGCTGTTGCAAAAAACCTCCCTCTGAGTCACTTCGAAGAGACTGGCCTGAAAGTGCTAAAAATGACCCCTCTTCCTCCTCCTCCTCCTCCTCCTGGGCCACCTCCTCTTCCATCACCGCCCTAAGTGTTTTCTCAAGGAAACATAGAAGTGGTATTGTAACGCTGATAACAGCGTCATCGCCACTGGCCATGTTGGTGGAGTACTCGAAACAGCGCAACAGGGCACACAGGTCTCGCATGGAGGCCCAGTCATTGGTGGTGAAGTGGTGCTGTTCCGCAGTGCGACTGACCCATGCGTGCTGCAGCTGAAACTCCACTATGGCCTGCTGCTGCTCGCACAGTCTGTCCAGCATGTGCAAGGTGGAGTTCCACCTGGTGGGCACGTCGCATATGAGGCGGTGAGCGGGAAGGCCGAAGTTACGCTGTAGCACAGACAGGCGAGCAGCGGCAGGATGTGAACACCGTAAGCGCGAAAAGACGGCCCGCACTTTATGCAGCAGCTCTGACATGTCGGGGTAGTTGCGAATGAACTTCTGCACCACCAAATTCAGCACATGCGCCAGGCAAGGGATGTGCGTCAAACCAGCTAGTCCCAAAGCTGCAACGAGATTTCGCTCATTATCGCACACCACCAGGCCGGGCTTGAGGCTCACCGGCAGCAACCACTCGTCGGTCTGTTGTTCTATACCCCGCCACAACTCCTGTGCGGTGTGGGGCCTGTCCCCCAAACATATGAGTTTCAGAATGGCCTGCTGACGTTTACCCCGGGCTGTGCTAAAGTTTGTGGTGAAGGTGTGTGGCTGACTGGATGAGCAGGTGGAAGAAGAGGAGGAGGAAGCTGAGTAGGAGGAGGAGGAGACAGGAGGCACAGAATGTTGCCCTGCGATCCTTGGCGGCGGAAGGACGTGCGCCAAACAGCTCTCCGCCTGGGGTTAGCCGCCACTACATTTACCCAGTGTGCAGTTAGGGAGATATAGCGTCCCTGGCCGTGCTTACTGGTCCACGTATCTGTGGTTAGGCGGACCTTGCCACAGATGGCGTTGCGCAGTGCACACTTGATTTTATCGGATACTTGGTTGTGGAGAAGTAGTGCCTGCTGGGAACAACATACTGTGGGACAGCAAGCGACATGAGCTGTTTGAAGCTGTCTGTGTCCACCAGCCTAAATGACAGCATTTCATAGGCCATTAGTTTAAAAATACTGGCATTCAGGGCCAGGGATCGAGGGTGGCTAGGTGGGAATTTCCGCTTTCTCTCAAATGTTTGTGAGATGGAGAGCTGAACGCTGCCGTGTGACATGGTTGAGATGCTTGGTGACGCAGGTGGTGGTGTTGGTGGTACATCCCATGTTTGCTGGGCGGCAGGTGCCAACGTTCCTCCAGAGGCGGAGGAAGAGGCCGAGTCGGCAGCAGCAGAAGAGGTAGCAGGGGGAGCCTGAGTGACTTCCTTGTTTTTAAGGTGTTTACTCCACTGCAGTTCATGCTTTGCATGCAGGTGCCTGGTCATGCAGGTTGTGCTAAGGTTCAGAACGTTAATGCCTCGCTTCAGGCTCTGATGGCACAGCGTGCAAACCACTCGGGTCTTGTCGTCAGCACATTGTTTGAAGAAGTGCCATGCCAGGGAACTCCTTGAAGCTGCCTTTGGGGTGCTCGGTCCCAGATGGCGGCGGTCAGTAGCAGGCGGAGTCTCTTGGCGGCGGGTGTTCTGCTTTTGCCCACTGCTCCCTCTTTGTCTTTTGCTACGCTGTTGGCTCGGTCTCACCACTGCCTCTTCCTCCGAACTGTGAAAGTCAGTGGCACGACCTTCATTCCATGTGGGGTCTAGGACCTCATCGTCCCCTGCATTGTCTTCATCCCTGACCTCCTGTTCAGTCTGCACACTGCAGAAAGACGCAGCAGTTGGCACCTGTGTTTCGTCATCATCAGAGACGTGCTGAGGTGGTATTCCCATGTCCTCATCATCAGGAAACATAAGTGGTTGTGCGTTCTATGTCTTCCACCGCTGGGGAAGGGCTAGGTGGATCCCCCTGGGAAATCCTGCCAGCAGAGTCTTCAAACAGCATAAGAGACTGCTGCATAACTTGAGGCTCAGACAGTTTCCCTGATATGCATGGGGGTGATGTGACAGACTGATGGGCTTGGTTTTCATGCGCCATCTGTGTGCTTTCTGCAGAAGACTGGGTGGGAGATAATGTGAACGTGCTGGATCCACTGTTGGCCACCCAATTGACTAATGCCTGTACCTGCTCAGGCCTTACCATCCTTAGAACGGCATTGGGCCCCACCAAATATCCCTGTAAATTCTGGAGGCTACTGGGACCTGAGGTAGTTGGTACACTAGGATGTGTGGCTGTGGCAGAACGGCCACGTCCTCTCCCAGCACCAGAGGGTCCACTAACACCACCACGACCATGTCCGCGTCCCTTACTAGATGTTTTCCTCATTGTTCCCGTTCACCACAATAAGAAAAATATTATTTGGCCCAATGTATTGAATTCAAATTCAGGCCTTTTTTTACAGGCACCTAACACTATCTGGCTATCTATTTAGGTACCATATTACACTAATACAGGCACAGCAGTAATGACAGATTTAGCCGAATATAAATTTGAGGCCTATTATTTAGGCGCTGGGTGATAGGTATACGTTTACGGACAGAATTAGACTTGGATATGCAGAGTAGCGTGTGTGTGAATTTATTGAGAATGACCCTATCAGCACCTTGAATCTAATATACCCTTTTAGGGATAGATTTAAAGTAGGCCTGATACAGCAGAAACCACTAATTTAGAAAATTGCTAGGTTGGGAATTGTATGTCAACCCAGAACAAAAACTGTGCTTTGACGGACACAAAATAACTTGACCAGCTACAGCAATAGCCACAGATTTAGCTGAATATAAATTTGAGGCCTATTATTTAGGCGCTGGGTGACAGGTATACGTTTACGGACAGAATTAGACTTGGATATGCACAGTAGCGTGTGTGTGAAGTTATTGAGAATGACCCTATCAGCACCTTGAATTTAATATACCCTTTTAGGGATAGATTTAAAGTAGGCCTGATACAGCAGAAACCACTAATTTAGAAAATTGCTAGGTTGGGAATTGTATTTCAACCCAGAACAAAAAATGTGCTTTGACGGACACAAAATAACTTGACCAGCTACAGCAATAGCCACAGATTTAGCTGAATATAAATTTGAGGCCTATTATTTAGGCGCTGGGTGACAGGTATACGTTTACGGACAGAATTAGACTTGGATATGTACTGTAGCGTGTGTGTCAAGTTATTGAGAATGACCCTATCAGCACCTTGAATCTAATATACCCTTTTAGGGATAGATTTAAATAACCACACTATTGATGGTTAAATGGACTTGGTGGCAGCTTGCCCCTGATGTAGGATATAGCCAAAAAATAACCACATTATTGATGGTTAAATGGACTCGGTGGCAGCTTGCCCCTGATGTAGGATATAGCCAAAAAATAACCACACTATTGATGGTTAAATGGACTTGGTGGCAGCTTGCCCTTGATGTAGGATATAGCCAAAAAATAACCACACTATTGATGGTTAAATGGACTTGGTGACAGCTTGCCCCTGATGTAGGATATAGCAAAAAATAACAACACTATTGATGGTTAAATGGACTTGGTGGCAGCTTGTGCTGGCGCACCACAAGCCACAAAATGGCCGCCGATCACCCCAGAAAAAAGTGACTGAAAAACGCTCTGGGCAGCCTAAAAACAGTGAGCAATTGAATAGCAGCAGTTCAATGATCCACAGCTGTAGATCGATCACTGAATGAAGTCTTTTGGAGGAGTTAATCACTGCCTAATCTCGCCCTAACGTCGCAGCTGCAACCTCTCCCTACACTTGTAACAGCAGAGTGACGTGCAGCGCTACGTGACCCAAGCTTATATAGAGGCTGGGTCACATGCTGCACTGGCTAATCACAGCCATGCCAATAGTAGGCATGACTGTGATGGCCTCTTGGGGCAAGTAGTATGACGCTTGTTGATTGGCTGCTTTGCAGCCTTTCAAAAAGCGCCAAGAAAGCGCCGAACACCGAACCCGGACTTTTACGAAAATGTTCGGGTTCGGGTCCGTGTCACGGACACCCCAAAATTCGGTACGAACCTGAACTATACAGTTCGGGTTCGCTCATCCCTAGTCACAACTGTAGTGCACCTTGCTTGTTTACAACCCAACCAGCAAACGGGATTCTGGACTGCTGCCGCAATTCTATGCCCGCACCACTGGAGCGATAGCCGGGAAAAGTGTATATGTCAAGTACAGTGATGATTGGCACTGTTGTTGTAGAGATATCTTTGTTGTAGTGTAATCAACGTGTTTCAGGGGCAGGAGGCATGCAGGCCATTGCTTTTAAATGTTTGATGTTGCATTGAATTTAAATTGTAAACTGTCCTGAAGAAGAAAGCGCTCCTACACTTGAAATGCATTGACTACACTACGATAGCCATCGTAGTTGGTGTAGAGGTATCTCTATCTGTATTCCTGTTGACAGCGCCAAGCAAGCGGTTCACATCTTCACTCTAGTTGACTAAACAATAGTATTCAGTGCTGAAAACAGGTTTTTATTTGGTACTGGTAATGGCCACATCAGAATTCACAGAAAGGTACACAAGCGCATAGATATCCACAGCCTATACTAAAATCTACAAGAAGCATTAATTACCTTTTTAACTTTCAAATTTGTATTGAATTTTTAAGCATTTAGTCATACAAACATGGTGTTAATAAGACTTTCTGAAGTAATATAGAGAATAAGGAAAATACAAATGGTAAAAAGATGTATCAGTGTACAGTGTAACTGTAAAACTAATGATAATATCAGGGTGAGTGATCCGTTATACTGAGTAAAGACAAATATAAATGTCATATCTGCCAGTCTCCATCCATCCACCGCACCCCATCTCTTTAACCGCAAATTAGCTGAAAATTGTAAAAGAAAAGGTCAGAAAATAGAGGTTAGTATTCGACATGTGTAGGGTACGTTTATCCACAATTCCCATCTTTTGAATATTCAAATTCTGGTGTGAAAAGTAGTGGCATATATCATCTCTAGTGTTGAGCGAGTATACTCGGCCGAACACCAGTTCGGCTCCAGCATTGCTATGCGTAGCACATCGCGGTGTTCGGCCAAACACTGCGTGTGCTCGAGTGCGATGCTCGAGTCTCCTCCCCACACGTTTGTTGGTTTGTAGCAGCCAATAAACTTGCAGGTAAGTACTGCCATTCACTGTAATGCTGTAGCCATGTTGGATACTGGCATTACAGTGATTGGCTGGCCAGAATGCATCATCGGATGCTATATAGCACCCGATGACACGTGTTCGGCTCAGTCTTAGTCAGGGAGAGCTGTTCTGAAGAAGGGGCAGATAGTGTAGGGAGTGAAATAGTAATATTTTATTGAAAAAACTTGTTAGAGACTGGGGTTGATCGAGCACCAAAGTGCTCGGGTGCTCGAGTAGAACTCCTCGGGATGCTCAGGTGCTCTACCGAGCACCAGAGCACAATCAAATTCAATAGGAGAACACAATCATTAAACCGGGCACCCCCTGCTCTGAAGGTGTCTGGTTCCCCTGAAAAGGTCATAAAAATGAGGGAAACACCACTGAAATGGTTCAAGAACAGCATGGGGATGTCTGGATGTAACTTGGACTCCCAGGTCGCTGCTAAGAACGATGTTGTCCGAGTAGTACGCCAATTTTACAGACTGACAAAATTACGCACAAAACTGCTGCTGAGCTGACCCTCTAATACATTAGGGGCGAGTGCCTGCTGCTCATCTGACCATCTAAAACATTAGGGGCGAGTGCCTGCTGCTGAGCTGACCCTCTAAAACATTATGGGCGAGAACCTGCTGCTGATCTGACCATCTAAAACATTAGGGGTGAGGGTCTGCTGCTGAGCTGACCATCTATAAAATTAGGGGTGAGGGTCTGCTGCTGAGCTGACCATCTAAAACATTAGGGGTAATGGTCTGCTACTGAGCTGACCATCTAAAACATTAGGGGTGAAGGTCTGCTGCTGAGCTAACCTTCAAAAACATTAGGGACAAGTGCCTGCTGCTGATCTGACCATCTAAAACATTATGGGCGAGGGTCTGCTGGTGACCCTCTAAAACATTATGAGTGAGGGCCTGCTGCTGAGCTGACCCTCTAAAACATTAGGAGCGAGGGCAGCTAATAAGCATGTTGATATTATGGAGGAGGAGGAGGACGAGAAAAGGGATATTGAACCATATACCCTTTTTAGTGGTGGAAGGGGTGCATGGGAATACAGTGTATTCAATACACCATAAAAGCCACATTTAGAGTGCCTTTATGTTCAGCCGCTTTCCTCTGGTGGAGTAAAGAAGTCAGGGGCAATCCAGGCCTTGTTCATTTTTCTAAGAGTCAACCTGTCAGCATTTTTAGTTGACAGGCGGATGCGCTTATCAGTTATTATGCCCCCAGCAGCACTAAGTATACGCTCTAACAAAACGCTGGCGGCGGGGCAGTCCAGCACCTAAAAGGCGCAGAGCGCCAGTTCGTACCACGTGTCCAGCTTGGAAACCCAATAGTTGTAAGGCACAGAGGAATCACTGAGGACACTGACACAGTCTGCTAAGTACTCCTTCACCATCATCCAAATTTTTTCCCTCCTTGTGTCACTAGGCCATGCATCATGTTAAGGGTGCTGGCGGGGTGTCATAAAACTGTCCCAGGCCTTGGAGAGTGTTGCCCTGCCTCTGTTGGAAATGCTGTGTGTTCCCCTCGTCTCCCCTTCTTGGTTGGCCAAGAAACTACGTACTCTGCCGCCAGCGTTGTCAGCTGGAAATTTTTGGAGCAATTTTTCCACAAGGACTGTCTGTCTGGTATTGCACCACTTTGCTTGTCCTCTCCACCACAGTAATGAGAAGATCTCTTTGTAGCGGGGGGTCGAGAAGGGTGAACAACCATCTATAAAAATGCGATGACTTGAAGAAATGTTCACACACGTGGAGCACCTTCACCAGTAGCTCAGGCAAATTAGGGTAGGTTTTGAGAAACCGCTAAGCCACTAGGTGGAACACGTGGGCTAGGCATGTTATGTGTGTGAGCTTGCCGAGCTCCAAAGCCGCCACCAAGTTACAGCCATTTTTAGACACAACCATGCCTGGTTCTAGGTTGAGTGGACAGAGCCACAGCTCAGTCTGGTCCCTTGTACCCTTTCACAGCTCTGCGGCGGTGTGCTGTTTGTCACCTAAGCAGATCAGTTTCCGCACGGCCTGTTGCCGCTTCGCCACTGCAGTTCTATACTGCTTCTAGCTACTGACTGATGTCGGACTGGTGCTGCAAGATGATAATTCAGAGGTGGAAGTGGAGTAGGAGGCAAAGGAGGAGAAAGGGGATTGCAGCCACCAACATAGGTGGTGGCGGAAACCCTAATGGAAGTAGGCCCGCAATCCTTGGCGTCAGCAGCACTTGTGCGATCCCAGGGTATGATTCGCTCTTGGCCTCCACAACTTTCACCCAGTGTGCTATCAGGGAAATGTAGCATCCCTGGCCAAAAGCACTTGTCCATGTGTCCATCGTTAAATTGACCTTCCCAATATCTGCGTTGTTCGGGGCACAGGTGATGTTACGGGACACATGTTGGTGTAAGGCTGGGACTGCACACCGTGAAAAATATTGGCGGCTAGGGACAGAGTAACGCAGGAAAGCCGCCGCCTCAGTGTCCACAAGCTTAAATGGCAACATTTCCAAGGCCAGCAATTTGGAAATGTGCGCATTTAGTGCTAAGGTCTGTGGGTGGGTGGCTGTGTATTTGCTCTTTCGCTCAAAGGCCTGGGGTATAGACATCTGTACGCTGCGCTGGGACACAGAAGTGGATATGCTAGCTGATGGTGCTTGCGAAGGTCCAGGTGTATGGCAGGAGGCATCCGGGTCTGCGTCTTGGACAGAGGATTGGCCAGCATGTAACACAGGGGAAGAGGAGGCAGTGGTGTGACCCGCAAAAACTGGTCGTGGACCCAGGCTTTCGGCCCACCTATTAGGGTGCTTTGATGCCATGTGGAGGATCATGCTGGTTGTGGTGAGGTTGCTATTGTTCACTCCCCTGCTCATTTTTGTATGGCACAGGTTGCAAATGACAATACTTTTATCGTCCGCACTTTGCTCAAAAAAGCACCAGACTGCGGAACACCTACCCATTAGCAAGGGAGTTTTCCGCAAAGGGGTGTTCCAGGGAAAAGTTGTGGCCTCCCTTTTGCCACCCCACTGCCTCTTCCAGCCTGTTGCAGTGCTGCGGATCCCTCCCCCTCTGTACTGCTGTCCTCGCTCGGCTTGCCACCTTCCCAGGTTGGGTCAGTGACTTCATCGTCCATCACCTCCTCTTCCACTTCCTCACTCTGGTCATCCTCCTGACTTGTTGACCTAACAAAAACCTCAGTTATTGACAACTGTGTCTCATCCTCATCATGAACCTCTTGAGACACTAATTGCTATTGACTTATTGGCAACTGTGTCTCATCATCATCATCCACGTAGTGAAACACTAATTGCCCTTCAGGGCACAAGATCTGCTCATGTCCCTCTTCAAGCCGGCTTGGCAAGAGGCCCAAATTAAGGAATGGTGATGAAAACAGCTCCTCGGAATATCCGAGTGTGGGATTACTTGTTTGCCAAGACTCTACATGGTGGGTGGAAGGATTTTCAGGGTGAGGATTCTGTTGACCAGACTCATGGCTACTGAGACTGGACTTTCTGGAAGACAGGGTGGTGCTTAACCGACTGGAAGCATTATCTGCTGCAATCCAACTGACCACCTGGTCTGACTTCCAAAGTGGTGATCTGCGCCACCCTGCAAACTGGGACATGAAGCTAGGTATCATGGATGAGTGTGTTTCTTGTGCTCTAGCAGCAGGCACAGTTTCACTGCGCCCAGGGTCACGGCCTCTGCATGCACCATCAACCGCACTGCCACTTCCCCGTCCCTTACTGCTTGTCTTGCGCATATTAAATGGTATGTATGCTTGCAAGTATGTCACACGTACAGTAGCGCAGGTTTTCTAAGTGTATACGCAAATAAAGTACACAGAATATCACAGATATTTTTAGGATGCGCACACGTTAAACAGGAGGTATAGCGCAAGTAATGTTGCTGTCACCACCGCCTAATAAAAATTTACACTGAATTAATGTCACTGATATTTAGGATGCACAAACGTTATACAGGAGGTATAGTGCAAGTAATGTCGCTGTCACAACCACCTAGTAAAAAATGACACTGAATGAATGTCACTGATATTTAGGATGCGCACATGTTAAACAGGAGGTATAGCGCAAGTAATGTCGCTGTCACCACCACCTAATAAAAATTTACACTGAATGAATTTCACTGATATTTAGTATCCACACACATTAAACAGGAGGTATAGAGCAAATAATGTCGCTGTCACCAACACCTATTAAAAAATTACACTGAATGAATGTCACTGATATTTAGGATCCACAAACGTTATACAGGTGGTATAGCGCAAGTAATGTCGCTGTCACCAGCGGCAAATAAAAAATTACACTGAATTAATTTTACTGATATTTAGGATCAGCAAACGTTATACAGGAGATGTAGCGCAGGTAATGTAACTGTCACCAGCAACAACAAAAATTTGCACTGAATGTCACTGATATTTCAGATGCGCTAACTTTATACTGGAGATGTAGCGCAGGTAATGTAACTGTCACTAGCAACAAAAAAATTTGCACTGAATGTCACTGATATTTAGGATGCTCAAACTTTATACAGGGGGTGTAGTGCAGGTAATGTTGCTGCCACCAGCAGCAAAAAAATTTGACTGACTGTCACTGATATTTCAGATACGCAAACTTTATGCAGGAGATGTAGTACAGGTAATGTAAATGTCCGCAGAGGACACCGTCTACGGAAAAAGCACACTGGATGTCACAGATATTTTTAGGCTGCGTACACTTTAGACAGGAGATGTAGCACAGATAATGTCGCTGTCTGCAGCGGTCAAACAATTGCAAGCTATTTAGCACAGGTTGCGCTAAAAATATATATTGCTGCCAGATACAACTATAGACCTTAAAAAGACTTTCGGGTCTCTAACAAGTTTTAGCAATTTAGTGCAGGTTGCAGTAAAAATATATTTTGCTGCCATACACAATAGTCCTTAACCCCTTCCTGACATATGAAGTAATAGTACGTCATGGCGGCAGGTGCGTTCCGCATTTTAACATATTATTACGTCATGGTGATCGGGTGGGCACCGGAGTGGTGCGCGCCCGATCCCTGCAGTCCCTTTATCCACCGTCATCACTGTACAAGCCGATGCCGGTGGATTAACCCCTTCTATGCAGCGATCAGCGCTGACTGCGGCATAGAAGAGATTTGCAGCAGGTAAGGGAGCCCATCGGGTCCCCGTGCTGCTGTGGCGGGGAACCGATGGGTGAGGAGGCAGCCTGATGCCATGTAGAGCATGCCCAATGCCTTGCACGGCATCGGGACCTGCCTTCTACGGGTACCCAGGAGATCCAGCCTCAGGCTGGGTCTCTCCTAGGCAACCTGTTAGTGTATTACTCAGTGTAATACACTAACAAGCAATGCATTACAATACAGATGAATTGTAATGCATTGCAGAGTGGATCAGGACCCCCAAGAGTAAAGTCCAGAGTGAGACAGAAATAAAATAGAAATAAAAAAGTCAAAAAATAACGTTTCAAGTAAAAAATAAACACCATAAAAAAAATAAAAAATAAAAGCGGTTTTAAAAAAAGCCAGTTTTGTCACTTTGCTCACAAAAAGTACAACACCAAGCGACTAAAAAAGGCGTATGCCCCCCAAAATGGTATCAATAAAACCTTCACCTCATCCCGCAAAAAAGACAATTGCCCCCAAAAAATATATATAGCTATTAGAACATGAAACACTAAAACATCATTTATTTATTTATTTATTTTTAAATGCAATTATTGTGTTAAAGTGAAATAAATAAAAAAGTATACATATTAGGTATTGCCGCGTCCATAATAACCAGCTCTATAAAAATATTACATGACTAAGGCCCCCTCAGGCGAACACAGTAAAAAAATAAAAATAAAAAACAGTGCCAAAAATCTATTTTTAGTCACCTAACATCATTTAAATTGCAACACCAAGCGATCAAAAAGTGTATGCCCCCCAAAATAGAACCAATCAAACCGTCACCTCATCCACAAAAAATGAGACCATACCTAAGACAATCGCCCAAAAAAATAAAAAAAACTATGACTCCTCAGACAATGGAGAAAATAAAATATGATTTTTTTTTGGGCTTCAAAAATGCTATTATTGTGTTAAAGTGAAATAAAATAAAAAAGTAAAATGTTAGATATCGGTGTGTCCGTAACAAACCTTCTCTATAAAAATATCACACGACCTAACTCCTCAGGCGAACACGGTAAAAAAGATTGTCTAAGACAATCGGGCAAAAAATAAACAGCCATTTTTTGGTTACCTTGCCTCACAAAAAAACTTAATATAGAGCAATTTAAAAATCATATGTACGCCCAAAATAGTACCAATAAAACTGTCATATTATCCCCTAGTTTCCAAAATGAGTTCACTTTTGGGAGTTTCTACTGTAGGGGTGCATCAGGATGGCTTCAAATGGGACATGTTGTCTAAAAACCAGTCCAACAAATCTGCCTTCCAAAAACCATGCGCCCTTACATCAGTTTACATACCACATGTGGGATGTTTCTGTAAACCTCAGAATCAGGATAATAAATGTTGAGTTTTGTTTGGCTGTTAACCCTCGATGTTGTTAAAGAAAAAAATGGAGTGAAATAGAAAATCTGCCAAAAAAAGTTAAATTTTTACATTTTCATCTCCATATTCCTTTAATTCTTGTGAACCCCTAAAGGTTAAAAAAGTTTGTAAAAGCAGTTTTGAATAACTTAAGGGGTGTAGTTTCTACAAAGGGGTCAT